>NC_063189.1:25926154-25951154 GCF_017589495.1 Alosa alosa | reverse complement strand
TGTAGTGGAATTGAGTTCCATTTTCCAGTAGCTTGTATGTATGTATGTGTGTAATTATAATGGCTTTATACTATTGCTGTGCAGCACAATGCTATTTTTGAATGAGAAATGATTGTGTCCTTGCGGTCAGTAAAATATGGGCTGCCTGGTTCTGACCTCCTCTGTACTCGGTGTTGTTCCTCCAGTCGTTCAGGTCGATTTCTGCTGTGCCTGCGATGACCAGCTCCAGTTCCCTGGCATCAAACACGGACACCAGCCGAGAGTCCACCACCTGCACACAGACACACAGAGCTCAGGGCACACATCTGACCACTCAGCCCAACAGCTACTGCAAAGCCCAGAGGAGGAGGAGGAGGAGAGAGAGAGACAAATAGACTGTGTGTGTGTGTGTGTGTGTGTGTGTGTGTGTGTGTGTGTGCTCTGGGATATTGGCTGTTGCTGTACACCTTTCTGTCAAATTTGGATTATGCCATGATATATGCCATGATATATCTTCTAATCCAAATAAAGAATTTAAATGTGTGTGTGTGTGTGTGTGGGTGTATGAAAGAGAAATACAACAGGGTGTGCAAATATACAGAATGTCCAAACGATGTGCCTTGACCCGTCCTGGCATACCTCGTAGAAGCCTCTGACCATGGCCTGTGTCTGCTGAACAACCCCTCGCTCCACCCTCCACTTCACCATGCGGTCAATATACTCCTTCTTGTTCTTCTCCGTCACCTGGATGTTTGCTCCACCCGATTTCAGCTCCCGCTCTGTTACCTGTCACCACAATTTGTGTTTTCAGTGCTGTACATAAACAATGTTACCATATAACACTGGCTATATTTGTTACCATTAATGTTGGCTGTAGGGGTATCTGTTAGCCCATGGGGGGGCCTCTCACCTGACCGAAGACCTCCTCGTTGACTGTGAAGGTGAGGTCCAGGACGTCGGTGATGTCGTTGTCCTTCATCCACTGCAAACTCTGGTGGAACTCCTCATCTAGGTACTCCAGGTCACTGAGATCAGTTGCTCTGCCAATGACAAACAGCGCTCATGAAACATAGCCCTCATGAATGGCTTGACCTTATACATGTAGGCTATTTCCTGTGCATATGGAATGCGAGCATTTGGATTCACAGATCACAAGATCTCAAAACAGCTCTTCAACTAGCAGTAGTCTTTAGACTTTTCATATATCTATGAATATCAATTGATAACATACCTTGTCTTTTTGTTGTTTTCATTGACATTATTCACATAAAAGAATCAGTGTAAAGGACTAAGTGAATGTAATGATGAACTCACAGTCTGAGGAGGGCTTTGTAGAATGGTCGTGTGAAGAAGGCATCCAGCAGGTATTGGTGGATTAGGGCCAGACCAAGGATACGCCCACTAAAACGGAACCTGAATACACACACATGCACATGAACACAACACCACAAAGACAAATCCACACCTGTGCACACATTATGCTTGGTACCCTTCTCTTATAAAACTGTCAGAAACTGAAAAATCATTCATTGTAGTACTGTAAGTAAAGTTGAAACAGGAGACCCATGCAAATAGCCCCCACCCCCAAAAAAAGACAGCATAAATTACATTGACTAGTTTTCACAATAGTTTATACTTCCGGGAAGGGCTTTCTCAAGCTACACTGTCTATTTATGGAGAGTGTGAGGGTCACTCTAGACTCTTATGTCCAGAATAGAAACACATCCAATGACAATAGCAGGCCTTGTCTACTGTATCCTCCTTAAACATACAGGGCACTCTTAGCACTCTCTGCACAACAGTATTCGGAAGCCCATTTATTTCCTAATCTTTTCACCCGGTGCTTAACGCACCACTAGCTAATATATCACTGTGGGAAAAACTGCCTCTCGTTCCTGCTTCTTCCAAAACAGGAAGTGTGCGTGTTTATGAGAGGCGGGTGCGAGGGGCCTCACCATTCCAGATGGTTCTCCACGAAGGCAGACATGGGGCTGATCTGGACGGTGTAGGTGTCGTTGGCGGAGTACTCAAACAGGCCGTAGTACGGGTTGAAGAGCTCCTGGGAGAGCAGGAAGAAGAACTCACGTGACGGGCCACTGTAGTCCAAGCTGAGGGAGAGAGACGGACAGCAGCAGGCAGGAGGTCACACACACACACAGACAGACAGCCAAGATGAGACTTACAACATCAATGACATACAGTGGGCCCATTTTACAGACAAATCTAGGGGTATTAAGTAGATATAGTAAATTCTGAATGGAAATTAAAACTCAGAAAATCTCACCCATGTCTTGTATATATACACTACTGATTTAAGTAAGTTTGATATAAGTCTCATAAGATGCCCATAACTGATTTAAGATTAAAATTGTGCAATAGTAAATCACTCTGAGGGCCAGATGTACTAACGCTTTTGCACCCACTTCAGGCGTATTTGTTTCGCAATGTGCGTGTAAAATCATTGCGAGGTATGTACAAACAGGCCGCAATGATGTAAAGGCACAAACTGCCTGTTGCGGGAGCTGAAAGTGGCAGATTGCGTTTGTCATGTCATGCATTCATGGGAGGATCCAGGGGAAAGTGGGAGTTTAGCGTAAAAAGATTGGAGTAGAGTAAAGAGCACCTAATTATGTATTCCGCGGTATGTACAAAGACTGCTCCTGAAAGCGCACGTCTATTCTGCGCCTAAATACTTCCGCCTTATAAAAGCAGGTGTTAATCCAAATTGCAGTTCAAATCGCAATAAGAGAACCTTTCACCTTAGCGAAGACAACATAATTGCTATTTAGAGCACCAGTTTTTGTGGTGAAAGTATTTGTACTACCAAAAGCAACCTCAACTTGGCCTATCGAATGTCTTACTTTCACTTTCACGTCATTCACTTAAACTTTCCTACTGTACTTGCTAGATTTGACCAATCTTCCATAGCCTACGTGCACAAGTAGTTTGAGTAGAACTACTGATCTTCATTATCTCCCTGCTTGTTTACATCTTATCATGTATGGTATTATTTCATGATCGCTAAACGTTTGATTCTTTTTAATGTTGTCATCAGTTAACTTCATTCAACTGCGCTTGTATGTAGGCGCTGCCATTCAGTCGTGGACGTTCGTAAATTGCGTTTATGGGCAGAGAACGGCAGAAAAAGGCACAGTTTACACTAAGGATTGAACGATTGATAAATACGACGGAAACTTGGGTCTGACAGCATTCGCAATCTGCGGTGTGTCCATGACGCTGATAACACTACGTTCGCAAATGTATGTACATCTGGCCCTCAGGGTCAAAAGCAGTGAACACCAGAAAAAGAGAGGTTGTATAATACGGAAGAGTGTGTATTTCCTGCGGACAGGCAGACTCCTACCCTTCCTCTCCCACAAACGTGATGTAGAGCTTGTTCCTCTGCAGCTCCTTGCGTGAGTAGGCCATCACCTGGTTAAAGGTGCCCTCCAGCAGGTGATCTCGCCTCACTATCAGCCTGAAACACAATGTGTGTCCATGAGGACAGAATGAGTACATATAAAGCATATACACATACATACATACACAAACATATACACATACATTCTACATATACAATGCATACACATACACATATCAATACAACAACAACAACAACAACAACAACAACAACAACAACAACAACAACAACAACAACAACAACAACAACAACAACAACAACAACAACAACAACAACAACAACAACAACAACAACACATTACATTTCTATAGCACTTTTCTCGAGACCCAAAGCGCGTCACATGGAAGGGGGGACCTCACTAATAACCACCACCAATGTGTAGCACCCACCTGGGTGATGCACGGCAGCCATTATGCGCCAGAACGCTCACCACACACCAGTTTGAGGTGGAGAGTGAGGGAGTGAAGGAGCCAATTACAGTGGGGGATGATTAGGGGGCCAGATTGAATGAGCCAGATTGGGAATTTAGCCATGACACCGAGGAACCATCAACATCAACAATGCTCATTAGCAAATGGCAAATAACTTCACTAAGTAGCCTGTACGGTTTTAGGACAACATCTAACATACACTTTCTCAGTGTGTCTGTTATTCTCTGTGTGTGTGTTAGACATAGGTGTCCCTGGCAAGGGTTTCTTACTTGATCTTTCCGGGGCCCTGGCCATATCCTTTGGCTTCCAGTTTCCTGTAAAAGTTGCGCAGTTTGGCCTCAAAGTCTCTGCGGTAAGGGGCTGGTGCTCGGGCCCTTTGTGTCCCTGAGCACAAAGACAAAAAAACACAACATATTCAGAGATTCAGAGGATTCTCTATGGCACTGTCCTATGCATTCATCATAACACAAGACTCAAGCTGACCACACAATCACATCGAGGTCGGTATAGACCAAGGATCAACAGGGGGGTCAGCACTCTGAGATTACAACTGCATTTCCTGTTGAGGAAATTGGGCTTTTCCAGATAACTCCAGGGCAGACCTGCCCCTGATATGATGTAGATCTGTCAAATCCACCTCACATCAGGTCAGCGTCCATCTGACTTAAAAAATACCGGATGAAAAATACTGGGGAAAAAATGACCACCAGGAGAGGTAATCAACTGACACCACGTTGAGGACTCCAGGAGAAATACACAGTAGGAGAGAAAAGGTATTCAACACCATGTTGCCCCAGGCAACAGGGACACCAGGAGAAAGGGAATCTTGTCATAGATCCAAGATTAGGGAAGGGGAATAATAGGCTCCAGATGAGATCAGTAGAGCCGATTCATGATGGAGAGGCTGGAGGATCAGGTGGGTAAGTCGGAGGGGCAGATTAGACAGAGCAGATGAAAGTGACCCCTGACCTGGAGAGCTATCGCTAGGCAGACAGCAGGCAGGGAGCAGTGGCAGCCGCTCCTGAATGCCTTGTGCCCCGGGCAACAGCATGGAGTCAGTAAAGACAGTTACACATGCAGGGCAACACCTCCACTTGCAGAGCACAATCTGATACAAGACTGCATACGTTGTACTATACTCCAAGCCCAAAATAGTGTTATTCAAATATTACAAGTGAAACACATCTCTCATATTTAATCTCTCAAAAGACCAAAAACCATTCTAGGAATAACTCAAAAGGGAGAACAATGATTTGCCTCTAACAACACTGCTACTATTTTCAGAGATTGCAATATAAGTCAACAGTGTTACTCCACTAACCTGGGGAGTTCTGGGGTGAGGACCCTGGGGAGCAGCGGGGGGAGAAGCTGAACCCTGGGTGAAACGTGGTCAAGGGGACGTGGGACATGATCTCCTCCTCAAACAGACTGTGTGGGTGAGCAAAAACACAGAGAAGAAGAGATGGTTAACATAGTCAAAGCACAGGTGCAGAGGCATTTGGGATGCTGTGGAAAACACCGAAACATTTGTTTTGGAATTCCTAAAATGACAGTCAACATGGTTTCCCCTGAAGTGATCTAATTACCTTTCTATGTCAAGGAGCTAGTGAAGTGATCCCCATAATGTGTACCTACTGTAGTTACTTGAAATGTGGCGAGCAAACCTTTAATCATTCACAAATCGGTGAAAAGTATCGGCTGGATCAGGCATCTCTGCGCTGTTCTTATGCCTTAGCCTACCTCAGCAGCATGACCAGATCAGCATCACACGAGAGCTTCTCCAGTCTCTGGGTCCCCTCTGTGCGGATGTGGTGGACTTTCTCTCTGAGAACCCACACATAAACACACACACACACACACACACACACACACACACACACACACACACACACACACACACACACACACACACACACACACACACACACACACGTGTGTAGACAGAAACATAAAAAAATGTATCACAATCAGAGCTGTGCAAAATACTTGTACTTAGTAAGTAAAACACATGTAGATTTTCTACTTGTTCTTTTTTCTCAAGGCTCAGCAATTGTCTTTAAAATGAATGAACAAAACTGCATAATTGTGATAATGTAGGCAGGAGAACATATTTCATAAGTATTTATTCATATCTGAAATATTCCTTCAAACCAGCATCAACCAAGCCTGTACATACTTGAGCGAGTGATTCCGGGCAAAACTCGGCTGCCGCTCCTGCAGCACCTCAAAGATGTTGGGTTGCCGTAGAAACGCCACAATCTTATCATTGTAGGCTGTAGAGGAAAGGTAAGACAAGCACAGAGTCAGGTGTGAGTGTTAAGTGTGACTACAGAGTCAACAAATAGCCTGGAAACAAAGGTAGGTCACACAGTTCGACAGATAAATAAAAGTGTATTACATATATAGCGTTATCTGTATGTATCTGTTTTCAGCCTACATTAGGTTATACTGTAGATATAAGATAGGAGCATTTGCACACATTTGGCAGGTGTGTGTCCACATGCATGCAACCTGTGGGGTTGAAAAAAAATGGCTAGATCTCTTTCCATCATGACTTTACTATTACATATTTGTAGACTGCTCTCTACAAATGTGAGATCCTCCTCACTATGACACGCCACAGGCTAGGATAATGAGTGTGTTAGCCTGCTAAGTGTGTTAGCCTGCTAAGTGTGCCTACAACAGACGAGATGGCGTGATGTGATGTGCGGTACCTAATGGCACAGGCTCTTGCTGGCCTTGGCTGCGTATGGCGGCCACGAGGCTGTTCCCCGGCCGCGTGAGCAGAGACGCACCTCGACTGCGGGACACATCAGACGCCTGTGGAGAGAGGAGACGACGGAGGGAGACATTTACAGATGAGTGACACAGAATGGATGACATGCATGAGCTCACTGGGTTGACCATGCTGTGTTGGTTGAAATTTAGGACAATAAATTGAGATCAAACATTGTAAGCACTAAGAGACAACCAACAATAAGGATCTCTTGCATTAGTTTCCAATTCTACACACACAAATTCTCTGTTGTCTCTCTCTCTCTCTCTCTCTCTCTCTATCAGACAATTCCAGATAAGTGTGAGCACTGACTGACTGAGTGGCACAAAGAGGAGGTGATTGGGGTTGGAGTGGGGGATGGAGCTGGCCCTGGTATGGAGCCTAGATACGGGAGATCTGTGCCAGATCTGCACTAGACTCAGTCCAGTCACCCACTGTTTGGGGAGTCGAAGGTCCATAGAAGGAACAATAAATACCTGCAGTGGTACATGATTCCTCTTGTAGACGTGCAGTATACACTTTTTATAAATGGCCTGAGGTTCTCAAAGTAGTACTGTATGGTCATATAGGTCAAGTTTCTATCTCCAGTATTTCTCAACTGTGCTGTGAAGCTCATTCCTATGTGCAGATATTTGCTTCTTCTACCTTCAAAGTGAAAGGGCATGGTCACCCAAGAATACACAACACACACACACACACACACACACACACACACACACACACACACACACACACACACACACACCTCTCCTGCACTGTAGC
The DNA here is from genome assembly GCF_017589495.1 of Alosa alosa. Classification (NCBI taxonomy): domain Eukaryota; kingdom Metazoa; phylum Chordata; class Actinopteri; order Clupeiformes; family Clupeidae; genus Alosa; species Alosa alosa. The sequence goes on along the minus strand of NC_063189.1, from coordinate 25,943,785 downwards.
TACGTAGTCTTTGCAGATGCTGACGGTGTGTGAGATGGTTGGGTAGCCGGCCATTCTGCAGTGGGATCCGAGGATCTATGAACGTGGTGGCACGACTGTTGTGGTCCACAAAGAATGACTGCAAACACAGGAACAACCTTTTACATCTCACATAATCACACCATTCCCAAGAAAAACACATTCTTCTTCAAATACACTTCAATTTGGCATCTTTGTATGCCTTTATTTTGACATATTGGCATCTTTGTATGCTTTTATTTTGACATGACACTTAGCTATCCAGCACATTCATTACATCAAAAGCAGCTCACACAGGATACACATCTACCCTACATCTTAATACTTCCATTTCTGTTTCATCTATTCAGCTATTAAGAATTTAAACTACATGGCATTGCGCAATGTTTAAATATTCATGCTAAGTGATTGTTTCTAAATGAACACTCTGGATGAGTTCATCACCCTGGGGAGGCAACACTACCGCCCTGCAGTCTTCAGACAGTGAAGTCTATGGGTCAGAGCCTCTCTCTGTGGGCGTGATGTGCACCCCTAGGGCGATGGCACGAGAGAGCTCAGAGTTGCTATGTTTCCCTGTGGGTCCATAACGTAACTACCCTGGAAATCCAGAGTTCTCGCGAGAGCACAATTTGAATTGTGCCCGCAAGATACTCTGGCCACGAGCAATGATCCAAATTTCTTCTATCTCTCGAGCGAGAGGGACCAATCAAATCGGTGTAGGCGGGACAAAGGCGAGCTACACTGATGACTGACACTGATGAATTGTTGTGATTGGTCGTAGCGTTATCCAACTGCGTGCAGTGAGAGTTTCAAATGCATGCTTGGTGCCGCCCCTCGAATTGGGCCATTTTCATTACTCGTGGCCAGACCCTTAATCTGAAAGATTCCAGGGTCTGGTTTACCAGGCTATAACGTAACAGGCCTTAAAGGAACAAGCCAACGTTTGGGAGATTAAGTTATTTGCTGTCTACCTTGTCTACCTACCTAGGGTGAGAACCCTACTCTTTAGGTGTCTTTAAGACAGCTTGAAGACTGAACGTTTGAACCTCTGCACCAGCACCTTTTCGTGTGGGTGTGCTGCAGCAACTGTACTGTAGGTGTCCATATCTCAGGGACTAAAATGATGCGTTGGGTGAGTAGGCTGCCTTGGGTGGACACATCACAAGGAAGCGAAGTCGTACCTTTCCCTGTGGGTCGGTCTTGATCTCCCACCCTCGGGGCAGCTCCAGCTGGGCGTCGGCGAACCTGTTGAGGAAGGTGACCAGGTCGCGGTTGTGCTGGTAGCGCTCGAAGTTGCGCGCGTCTCGCCGAATCTTCAGGATCATGTGTTTGAGGCAGGAGCTGTTGGTGAACATCCGGTAAGCACCCTGACACACACACACAAGAGACAGACACGGAGAGGGAGAGAGAGAGATTTCACTTAAACATAATTTTTAAAAATATGTTGACATGCACGAGCACAGTGAAAGTAAAATAATCAATCACATTACAGTAGTCCTATTAATTCCACATTACAGTCCATTACATCTACTCTCACAACCAGACAAGCATGCCCATGGTGTACCCAGCGGGTGAAAGGGTACTCACATAGTTGGCATGGAGGACAGTGAAGAACTCGGGGTGGGTGATGAACTTGACCGCTGGGCTCTGAAGCAGCTGCGTGATCTTCTGACAGTGGCCTGGAGAACAGGGCGTATCCCTTCTCAACTCTGCTACAGACATCACAGAAACATACGTGTGTGTGTGTGTGTGTGTGTGTGTGTATGTCTCTCTCTTAGCACAAACACACACACACACACACACACACACACACACACACACACACACACACACACACACACACACACACACACACACACACAGAAAGAGGACAGAGCTGGTGTACCATTGGCGGGTGGTGGCGAGTCTGCGGTCTCACTGTTGCCTGCTCTCTCCCCTCTGGAGCTGCTTTCCTCTTCCTCTCTCCTCTCCGTTGCCATGGTTCTCTGTATCGTTTGATACCTGGCAACAACAGATTTGTCAGCATCAATAGAACTTCGTAAAAATTGATGCATCCATTCTACATCCATCACACTGGTTCAGAGAAATATGTGATTTAGTTTGACATGCATTATTCTTTCTCTTGTGAATTTCCACTCAAGCATGAAAGACACATATATTTATTTATTTGGTCATTCTCATCCACGAGGACTCCTGTGACTGCAGACTACTGTGCTTAATAGAGCAAGTTATACTGATGATTCAATCAATAATGACCAGAGGTAGCCACCAAACACACAACTCATCTGAGGGGTGTGATTACAACTGGCATTTAATGACCAACAAGCACATGAAATCATATGCTTTATGATGCAGAACATAGCACACACACTCACACACTCACACACACACACACACACACACAAACAATTTCAGATAAGTGTGAGCACTAATTGACTGAGTGCCACAGATAAGATGTGACAGGGCAGGGGCTGAGACTCATTCAACTTATTCAAAATCTCACACACAAAATCTCTCTTTAACTCTGTCCACACATGCTATACACACAGTACATAGTGGGACTGGGAGTACACACACACACACACACACACACACACACACACACACACACAGAGAGAGAGAGAGAGAGAGTCATAAGAGAGAGCACCCCACCCCGCCCCTCCATTGATCACAGAACCTTGGCTGCCACAGACCACAGACAGGGCATTCACAGAGGCCCTTAGGTAGCAGCCCCGCCTCCTCATCTTCCTCTTCCTCACTGCTCTGTCTAGCCCCCAGCCCCCCCCTCCTTTCTTCTCTGAAGCAACAGTTACGCACCTCAGAGCAGAAAAGCAGAAATCTTTTACCACTTCCGGAATCAGGGTGAAGGCCAAGACTACTGAGAAATATAAACCAGCCTGTGCTTGTCAATCTTTGCACTTTTCTTTTTTTTTCTTTTTCTCCCCCCACACTAACACACACACACACCATACTAATTATTTATTATTTATTTTTTGAGGAGCAAAAAAAAAAACACAAGATTTTTACTCTCTTATACCCGTATAATGAGGTGTAATAAAGACAATCTTGAATCTTGATTAACCATAAAAGTGTTCTACTTTACAAGTTCTTATTTCTCCCACTTGCTTTTCCTTTCCTGTTCACATATATTTGTCTTGACAAAATACAGTGCAGTAAATAAAGCCTTTTCTCTTCTCTCCAGCAGGGGGCGTGAGAGGGCATGTTTGCGTGTGAGCCGAGTGGGCCCAGGCTTGAGGCATGAGGAAGTCACACTCACACTTGCACTCCGGAAACATGTGGGGCCTCTGAGTCATCAGCATATGGCACTTCATCACTAAATTGAGCAGAAACCGCCCAGCACATCTAACTAGCAGGCCCCTCTAGCCCTCAGAACCAGCCTCTGCAGCGGCCCACTGCTTCTGCTGCCTCTTATGGACATTCATGTAGTGCCACTTGAACAGACCTTCAGTATGAAGCCATTTTTGCACATAAACCTGCCCTCACTAAACTAATATTGCACACAACTTTCATCATTAAACTGTGGAAAATCTAACCTTACTGAAACAATGAATGCAGAACTTAGCATAGTTTCTATCCTGATCCAATCCCCTCCTGTCTCCACATAACCCCTATAGTTGTAATGAAGAGAATGATAAATGGCACCTACCAGGACCAAGGCAGGACAGATGGATAAATGTACAGATGGACAGAAAGACAGACACATAGGCTATTACGTCTCTATGTGTTTTGCTTTGTTCTTTTTTTTTTTTTTTTTCGTTTTCTGGTTCCCGGTTTCTGTGTGCAGATGATGCTTTAACTGTTTGCTCCTCTTGCGGATGTCTGGCTTTGCAAAGGGCATAGTTCGGCGTTGTAGTAGTGGACGCTACATTTGGGGCTACGCTTTGATTTACTGGGCACTTGGGTAGTCTGAGATGAGGACCTGAGAACGCAGGGCTCGCTTTTAAGGCCTTGTTTTGGTCTGTCCATCGCCCTCTTGTGAGTGGACTTTGGTTTGTCCTGTTTTTGCACAATAAATAGCTTAAATACATATACACAAATACACCACCATACATACTGTAGTCTTCTCATGTTTTTGCCAGCGGTTGCCATTTCTAAACTTTTGATCATGTTCCTGACCCCGACACAGTGGAATAACAAGACAGACATACGTGCGTGCACACATGTTATCGGAAGCCGCTGCCAGTCCCTTGCAATCTTTGCACTCATCTCTAGAAAGGGCAGCATTTCCACCTGTTCACCTTACACCTATCTGCCTCTGCTGAACATGGCTCTACTGTAGTTCTGTGAAAGCAACCCACACAAGCAAGAACAGACTTTTGCTGAGCAAGTGAGACGGAGAGAGAGGAAGAGGGAGAGAGACACAGGTAGGAGGAGATAGATAAACAGTGTGAAAGAGTGATAGAGAACAACAGATGAGAAAGAGACAGAGTAGGCAGGGGCAGAGATCAGGAATAGAGAATGCATGACAAAGAGTGAGAGGGGAAAGTACACAATTAAATAAAGCATAAGAGAAGTCCTCCCACGCTTCTTCACACCCCACCCCCACAACACGCCCACCCACATGCACACACACACACACACACACACACACACACACACACACACACACACACACACACACACACACACAAGCACACACACACACACACACAAGCGCACACACACACACAAGCACACACACACGCACACGCACACACACACACACACACACACACACACACACCGCGCACGCTGCAACGCGACGCGCTGCACACGCCTTTACACACGCCACACGCACACACACACACACACACACGCACGCACACGCACACGCACACGCACACGCACACACCTCCTGTTGAGCTGCTCCATCTGCTGGACGGAGCCGGACCGGCGCAGGCCGTCTGGAGTGGCGGCAGTGGTGGGCCTCTGCCAGGTGGTGGTGCGGTTGATGTGGTCCACATAGAAGACCCGGCCATGGCTGTCAATACGGGCCTCCCAGTCTAAACACACACACACACACACACACACACAGAGCAGACATACACATGCAGTTACAGCATAAGTCAATAACATCTATACACTTGTAATGCATTTATATATTATATTGTTATTATATTCTTTTTCTTTTAACATGTGCACATTTATTACAATAAAACTCTGATAGCTTCCAGAGAGACACCATGGCCTATAAAAATGAGAGTGGGTAGGGTGTGTATTTGGGCCTGTGGGAGTGACAGAGAGAGAGAGAGAGAGAGAGAGAGAGAGAGGAAGACAGAGATAGAGGACTGAGTCTTACTGGGAGGAAGAGGCTCGTCGATGGTCGGGTAATGGTGGGGGTCAGGCCGCAGAGCCGGGAGCTGACTGACTGGTGGATGACTACAGGGCAGAGGACAGTCACCTGCAAGACAGAGAGAGAGAAAGAGAAAGAGAAAGAGAGGGTTTTTAAACACTTGTTAATTGAACCAGTACTCTGAAGATATAATGATATAATAGATAAACGTTACTATATGTTGTCTATATAAGATGGTATCTATATTTTGGATTAAGGTTGTCTATGTTGTAGAAGTTCTCATGCATTGTGTTTTAAGGATGCAACCACAACCATATAAAGGCTTGTGTAGACAGAGGAAGTGAAGAGTCATAGACAGGCACATAGTTCCCTGGAAAACTGGGTTGCAAAACTGGGTTGCAACATGTGCAAGTGTTGAAGTGAAGTACGTATCATTTCATCTTCACTTCACTGTCTCACTTATCACAAGAAATTCCACTTACAGTATGCTACAGGTTATAGGTTTGCGTCAATACAGATACGATAACATTTCATTTAAATTTAATTCTACAGTATTGACAGAGAGTCATTATCCTTCCCAACAGGAACAGAACTAATATATATATATATATATATATATATTAAGGAAATGAGAGTTACTACAGTGTGATATCAGGGTCATCCTGCTGCTACTCACGTCCGGTCCTGCCGCTGGACCCTGCCACCGGTGACGGTCCATTTCCCACGCTGCTCTGGGGGCTCTGCACGTGCGTGGCCGGAGCCTCCTCCCACTGCGGCCGCCCGTCCCCTGGCTCTCTGCGCTGGGACCCTGCCCCATGGTCCGGCTCGGAGGAGCCCAGGACACCGTTGACCTGCCGTGCCCCGTCCCTGCCGTCCATCTCCTCCTCGTCTTCCTCCTGCGTCGTCCTCCTGAGAGGAGAAAGCGCCCGTGGTGTGGCGGGCACTGTCCAGCGACAGAGGGCTCTCCGTGGAGTGCCGGTCAGCGCAGTGCGGCTGCAACAGGGCACGGGCTCAGCTCTTCCTCCTCTCTCCCTCCTCCTCTTCCTCCTCCTGCGGCCCCGCCACTGCTGCCCTGAGCATCCAGTGGCCGTCCGTCTCCGTCCAGCTGGTAGATGAGGTCGGACAGGCGCTCCACGGACCGGCTGCGGGGCAGTGCCCGGCGTGGGCATGGCGTGCCGTTGGGCGAGAGTGGGGCATGGGGCTCCAGCACTACGTCTTCATCTTCCTCATCCTCATCTTCTTCTTCCTCCTCCTCCTCCTGGCTGACCGACGGCTTTTGCTGACCACAGGTCGACTCGTCGCCGTCATCCCCGCCCTAAGTGGGCAGAGGGCAGGCTGTGGAGCAGGCGGTGAATCGCGGATGTAGTGCGTCTTGCCCAGGCGTCTCGGGCTCGCCGCACGCCGAGGCGATGACCGTCTCCAGCTCGGACACGGGCAGCGAGCAGGGCCGCGCCTTCCTCCGCGGGGTGGTGCGCACGCGCAACAGCGAGCAGCCCTCCTCCAACTCGCCCTCCATCCCCTCCACCACCACCTCCTCCACCTCCTCCTCCTCCTCCACTTCCTGATGCTCCTCCTGCTGCTGCCCTGTCCCTGGCTCTCTGCGCTGGGACCCTGCCCCATGGTCCGGCTCGGAGGAGCCCAGGACACCGTTGACCTGCCGTGCCCCGTCCCTGCCGTCCATCTCCTCCTCGTCTTCCTCCTCGTCGTCCTCCTGAGAGGAGAAGACGCCGCCGTGGGTGTGGCGGGCACTGTCCAGCGACAGGGCTCTCCCGTGGGTGCCGGTCAGCGCAGTGCGGCTGCAACAGGGCACGGGGCTCAGCTCTTCCTCACTCTCCCCTCCTCCTCTTCCTCCTCCTGCGGCCCCGCCACTGCTGCCCTGAGCATCCAGTGGCCGTCCGTCTCCGTCCAGCTGGTAGATGAGGTCGGACAGGCGCTCCACGGACCGGCTGCGGGGCAGTGCCCGGCGTGGCATGGCGTGCCGTTAGGCGGGGAGGGGGCATGGGGGCTCCAGCACTACGTCTTCATCTTCCTCATCCTCATCTTCTTCTTCCTCCTCCTCCTCCTGGCTGACCGACGGCTTTTGCTGACCACAGGTCGACTCGTCGCCGTCATCCCCCGCCTCGTGGGCAGAGGGCAGGCTGTGGAGCAGGCGGTGGATGCGGATGTAGTGCGTGCGCGGCGTCTCGGGCTCGCCGCACGCCGAGGCGATGACCGTCTCCAGCTCGGACACGGGCAGCGAGCAGGGCCGCGCCCCTCCTCCCAGGGGGGTGCGCCTGCCGCAGCGCGAGCAGCCCTCCATCCCTTCGCCCTCCATCCCCTCCACCACCACCTCCTCCACCTCCTCCTCCTCCTCCACTTCCTGATGCTCCTCCTGCTGCTGCCCTGTCCCTGGCTCTGCGGAGGCCCCGGCTCTGCCGCCCGTATCCTCCTCCTCCCACTCCTCGGCCACTGGCGTCATCGCTGTGGACAGCACCGCCCCATTACGACTGTCCCACTCTGCTCCTCCTCCGACCTCCATGGGCTCATCAGGCACCGGCTCGCCTCCACACTCCTGCTGCCCCGAGGGCCGGCCCATGGCCTCGGTGTGGGGCTGCGTTTCATCCTCTCCCCTGGGGTGTCTCCTCCTCTCGTCCTCCTCCTCCTCTTCCTGCGTCTCCTGCTGCACCTCCAGCGCTCCTCCCTGAGCCTCCTCCCTCTCCCCTCGCTGGCTCTGTAGCTCCTCCTGGGACCCTGCAGACCCGCCTGGCGCACACGCAGATGTGGACACTGACTCTGTGTCCATGGGGATGTCCGGGGCCCCTGTGGGCTCCCCGTCCAGCGGCAGCTCTGGAGTCGCCTGGTCCAGGCTCATGGTGTCCTCGGCCTGGGTGGCGCGGCGCCGTGCGCCCGTCTGTCCACCCTCCTCCCCGGGGCCATCCAGCTCCTCCCTCTCGGGCTCCTCCAGCACGGTGGCACATTCCGGCTCCGTGCTCAGAGACATGTCCTCATCATCTGTGGACACACACACACACACACACACACACACACACACACACACACACACACACACACACACACACACATACAGATACACATACAGATACACACACAGCACAAGATTATTGCTAAAGCTTACAAAATTATAGGAAGGTTACTCATAGGACAAAGTTGCAAAACAGTCACAACCAGTGCTCAAACCAGTGAGCTGGGAGCAAACCATGAAACTAGTCAGTTCTGTCTCTTCTTTTGAAAGAAGAGAAGAATAGACAGATAGAGACTGATAAACAGAGAGAAACAGCCACAGACAGAAAGAGAGACAAAAAAGAGGCTTGAAAAAGTTGCTTGAACCTGGATGAATAGAGGAGGTGATCTCAAATCTGAATTGCAGTTGACCGCTGACATACTCTGTGGGTAACCTTCGGCCCAGGGAGTAACTGACAACCCGATCTCTTCAGGGTGGGAAGACAGCACAGAGGCAGGAAGAACAGGAGGAGGTTGGAGTAAAGACAAGAAAAGACAAGATAAGAGAAGAGAGGAGAAGAGAACAGAAGAAAAGAGAGGAGAAGAGAAGAGAAGAGAAAAGAGAAGATAAAAGAAGAGGAGAGAGGAGAAGAGAAGAGAGGAGAAGACAAGAGAAGAGAATACAAGAGAGAAGAGAGGAGAAGAGACAAAAAGAGAAGACAAGAGAGGAGAGGAGAAGAGATGAGATGAGACGAGACGAGACGAGAACACAAGAGAGGAGAGGAGAAGAGAAGAGAAGAGAAAAAGAAGAGAAGAGAAGAGAAGAGAAGGTGAACAGAAAGCAGATTAGGTCTGACATTAAGCATGGTGATCATTTTAGCAGCAAAGCCCTTTCCCTCTCATCCCCTTTTCAATTAGCCTTCAGCCCAGATCGGGGTGACCTCCTGGGCTCCAGTGAGTCATTAGTAGACATTAGCAGGCAGAGAGCAGCCCTAATATTCAGCATGGCATTAAATGACCTGGGGGGAGGTCACATACAAGAGATATTATCATGTTTCATTTTATCCCCCGACTTATAAATCTGGCATGGTATAAATCATAAACACTGGTGGGCTCTCTCTCTCTCTCTCTCTCTCTCTAAAGTGCTCCCATTCTATCTCTCTCTCCCTACCATGTTTTTCTCTTGTGATGCATGTGATATGGTAAGCTTTGTTGATTGATGATTGATATTATCAATGAAAAGTATGTGGTTTATCGGTGTAAGTGGTCTGATAAAAAAGTGTTAAACCCCCCCCCCCCCCCCCCCCCCCCAACTCTTTAAGGTAAACTACAATTACTATTTATTTCATTTGCATTTGAAAAGCATTATTGGCATGATATTATAATGGATTTTGCAATTATATTATAATATGAGTGTGTTAACTGAATAAAGCCTCTGGTTTAAATCAAATATATAATCTCTCTCTGCATACCCGATAGCATGCTTTTCCAGCAATCTCTGTACAGGCATCGACAGCTTGCCCAGGAAGCGCTTGATGATAGGGCGACTTTTGGCAAATTTGTCCTTCACCTCGATCTCCAGGACATCCGTGGGCAGAGAAACAAAATTAAACCGCTGCAACACAGAGAGAGAGAGAGAGAGAGAGAGAGAGAGAGAGAGAGAGAGAGAGAGAGAGAGAGAAAGAAAGAGAGAGAGAGAGAGAAAAGAAAGAGAGAGGTGGAGGGGGGGGGTAGAAAAAAGTCAATACCATTATTAATACAACAGAGATGAGAGAGAGGGGGGGGGGGGAGAAATAGTAAAATGGAGGGTGAGAAAGCGAGGGCCTGAGGAGATATTAGAAAACGATAAAGTTGAGAGTATTAAAGGGATCAAAAAGGCTGGAGCAAATCCTAAGACCAGGGTGAGGCTTATTACTATGAAGACTGCCCTCATCACGTCCACCCTTCTGTAAACAGCTGTAGCGCCGTACAGAATCACAACAGAAGCCCCTGCAGCGCTGTCCAGGGTGCTGACCCTGCATTCTGTCTGTGTGTGTTTGGGTGAGAAGGTGCCAGTGTGAGATTTGTAACTGAGGACCCTCATTTCAAAGGCAAAGTGCTAAGTCGGTCAACAAGCAGAGTTCTCCAGTATAAGCTATAGCTTTTGTCTGGCATGTAGGAGCATTGAGCTAATTCATCAATGCTTGCCCTTATCTTGTCTTGTCCATTGTATTATATTAGCAAATTGACTTTGTTTAGTTATTAAATTAGTTATGATTAGACTTAAGTAAGAATTAGACTTTGCACTTAACCCATCTTTCAAATGAAGGCCCAGAGACTGTGAGGTTTATGTTGTATTTGATGTGACTGTTCAGAGAAATGAGAGAAACTCTATAGACTGTGATCTCTGGATAAAAAGAACTTGCTCTGCATATGTGTGTGTCTGCATATGAGTGTGTGTGTGCATCTGGGTGCTGACATTCAGCTAGCCGAGCATTCATAAAAGCATAAAAGCTAATATGCAATGACAGGTATAATACTATGTTTGTGTGCTACTTGGTCAATACGTCAGTTGGGCTCAAAATAAATATACATTATCTTTTTCTCAAAAAGGTGCTTATCAATCTAACCTTTTGCTTATCAGCAAAAAGGTGCTTATCAACCTGCACAATTCCATTTGAAAAGATCAGCAACACTTATGAAGTCAGTAACACTTATGAAAGACTTAAATAAGAACAAAAGGGTAGTGAAAGGACTGAGTCTGGCAAAGATTGAACGCTGCAAAGTGAGATATTTGGATGATGAGTGCCTGAAATAAGTGCCCAGTATTACCGTGAAGCAGCAGGAAGGATTAAGGCTACAGCCATGAGTCATGCAAAGCCTTTCAGGCTAAATACTGTATCGGTGGTCCTTGCTAACACTCACTGCCTGCTCAACTATAATGACGAGGCAGAGCCATGAGAAGTGAGTGTACTGAGGATATACCAGGGACTGTGGAACTGCAGCAACTACTTAAGTCTGCCTCAGTGTCCCTGCAAAGGAGCCATCTAAGTAAGGCTCTCTCCAACATGCAAAGAGGTGGGAGAGGGAGAGGGAGGGAGAGGGAGAGAGAGGGAGATGAAGTGGGAGTGATCCATTATTAAAATGTCTTTGCTGAGAATAGAACTGTGTGTGTGTGTGTGTGTGTGTGTGTGTGAAGGGGCGGACTGGCCATCTGGCATGCCGGGCATTTTCCTGGTGGGCCGATGCACCTTTTGGGCCGATAAAATAGTCTATATAATTGACTTGTGTTTTGCCAACAATCAGCTCAAAGGAAAGACAGCAGCCCATTGGTTCATTTTCCATACTGACACTGGACTGATCCAATAACAGCTCTTGTAAGGCCCCACCCCTCCCATTTTGGCTCAGAGCCAGGATTTTGTGAGCGCATCAAAATAGTTACTCGAAGTAGCCTACACGTAGGGTTGCCAACCTTTCCGTAAAATACGGAATCGTCCCGTATTTGAAAGGAAAAAGATGTGTTCCGTATTGAACTGCCGTATTGAACTAGACTGACTACTAGCTACTGGAAATGTAGGCTACAAAACGTCAAGTCATATTAATGCACAAGCCAACTAAGCTGTAACGAAAGACATTATTGCTTGTATAGGCTAGCCCAGTAGTTTTTAAAGTGGGGGGCAACGAGGGGGTGCCAGGGGGGCCTCAGCAAGTTGGAGGGAAAAATAAAAGCAAGAAATAAATACATTTGAAACATTTAAAATATACTATGAGGGTTGTTATACAATGCCATTATAATAATGTGACGCATATCTGAACATATTTCCCATGATAATGACTGGGAACAATAGTAGAGTGGTGGCTCTCATATAGCAGAAAGCCCCAAATAAAATGTTACACACTGTATGCTCCATCGTGATGTGGTTGTGGCTAAAATAATTATTAGATTAGCTTAATGTATTTTTACATTTGCCGTAGTATTTTTGATGGGTTTAATTAATAAAACATCAAGGCGGTCCTTGGCCAGAACCTAGTGGTATTTGGGGGGCCTTGTCGTGGAAAAGTTTGGGAACCCTGGGGCTAGCCTACTTGAATATGGAGATCATGTCCTCCATGGCTACCTTCTGATCAGTCAGAATGATAGTGTAGGCTACACAGAAGACAATAGGTCAAGATTGTACTTTCTGTAGAGAAGGGCCATCTGAACACAGCAAGTGTTTGCGGTCAAAGAAACGTTAGCCTGTCCATCAGTTATTTATTCTTCTTAGCTCAGGTTTTTAACCTCAGTCTGTCAGTCAGCTCTTTATTTTGCTGATTGCAGTCTGCCAGCTGAAGAATATGGCAGTTGTTGGGGTGTGACCATAGCTTTACGTGTATATTTGGTTAACAAGGAAATTAAGCAAAGTAAGAGGGCAAAAGGTTATCTGAGGATAGAAAGGTTTCCATGACAACACCCACGCTGTTGTAGCAGGCAGCTCACTGCGTCGGGATTAGTGTGTGCTTCACCTCACTGTGTGTTCACTGTGTGCAGTGTGTTTCACTAATTCACGGATTGGGATAAATGCAGAGACCAAATTTCCCTCACGGGATCAAAAGAGAATATATACTTATACTTATACAATTTGAGATCTGCACCAAATTTGAGGCTGAAGCACCAGTGCTCCATCCTTTATCCTCACAAAGGGGTCAAAGGTTCTCCTATTTCCTATATGCAACAATCCAATCAGAATTTAGTGTCCACCTTCTCAGTAGATTACTGATGTCTTGGCAAACCAATAAGGGATATGACATTAATCCACTTTACAAATCGTTTTTGGGTGTTGTCATGGAAACTTTTCTATCTTCAGATAACCTTCTGTCCTCTTACTTTGCTTAATTTTCTTGTTAACCAAATATACACGTAAAGCTATGGCACACCCCAACAACTGCCATATTCTTCAGCTGGCAGACTGCATTGACAGACTGAGGTTAGTAAAAACCTGAGCTATGAAGAATAAATAGCTGATGGACAGGCTAACGTTTCTTTGACCGCAAACACTTGCTGTGTTCAGAAGGCCCTTCTCTACAGAAAGTACAATCTTGACCTATTGTCCTCTGTGTAGCCTACACTATCACTCTGACTGATCAGAGGTAGCCATGGAGCACATGATCTCCATATTCAAGTAGGCTAGCCTATACAAGCAATAATGTCTTTTGTTACAGCTTAGTTGGCTTGTGCATTAATATGACTTGACGTTTTGTAGCCTACATTTCCGTCAGTCTAGTTCAATACGGCAGTTCAATACGGAACACATCTTTTTCCTTTCAAATACGGGACGATTCCGATGAACGGTTGGCAACCCTACGTGTAGGCTACTTCGAGTAGCTATTTTGTTGCGCTCACAAAATCCTGGCTCTGAGCCAAAATGGGAGGGGTGGGGCCAAACAAGAGCTGTTATTGGATCAGTCCAGTGTCAATATGGAAAATGAACCAATGGGCTGCTGACTGTCTTTCCTTTGAGCCGATTGTTGGGAAAACAAATTAAATTATACAGCTTAATTTATCAGCCCAAAAGGTGCATCGTCCCACCGGGAAAATGCCCGGCATGCCAGATGGCCAGTCCGCCCCTGAGTGTAAGTATGGATGTATATGTGTATACATGTGTGTGTGTGTGTGTGTGTGTGTGTGTGTGTGTGTGTGTGTGTTTGTATGTGTCATTTAATCCCTGGCTCCCATGCCTCTGAAAACTCAGCGGAGAAAGGCTGCAGTCCCTGAATGAAGGGCAAACCTGCTCTGAATTTGAAACAGGACCAGAAAAAAAAGACAAAAAAGAACATCCACCCACCCAGCCACCCATCCACCCACCCAGCCAGCCACACTCCACCTCTGAGCCTCTGTCATCCTGCATAGCTGGAGGGGCACAGAGGGGCACTGGACGCCACGCTGCCTTTGCTGATCTGCCCCCCCCCCACACACACACACACTCCCACACTCTCCTGCCCCTCCATTCAGCAGCTCTTTCATATCTGCACCACCAGTCACCATGGTTCCGTATCCACGGCAACCCTCTGGGCTCCCCTGCTGTGCAGATAACGTGGGTCATGTGACTTCCATCTCTCTCTCTCTTTCTCTGCTGGTGTGAGCTTCGCAAACATACACATACACATGCACACACACACACACACTACTTGCCTTGAGTATGTTTTATGTGTAGCCATATGTACACACTAGCCATAACCAATCTTTATCTAGACAAAGGCTTTTGTGTCTGTGTGTGTGTGTGTGTGTGTGTGTGTGTGTGTGTGTGTGTGTGTGTGTGTGTGTGTGTGTGTGTGGAGCAGGAGTGTGTGGCTGCATATGTTACCAGGCTGTTAACCTTGCTCACATCACAGGGGATGTGGCACTGGGACTGAGACAAGGATGATGACAGGCAGACAGTGGAGCGAGGGAGAGAGGAGATGGAGAGAGAGAGAGGTGAGGGAGAAAGAGATGAGGGAGAGAGATGGAGGAGAGGGAGTTGAAGATGAAGAGATGGAGGGAGAGAGAGAGAACCTGGAGAAGACTTCTGAGGGAGTCATTAACCGAAGCTTGAGTCACCAAGCCAGCTCTTCCTCCCTCCTCTAAGAGGCAGATGAAAGGGACATTAACCTCAGTGTTCACTCAGCTTTCACTCCTTCTCTTATCTTCCCTTCTCTGCCTACTCCTCTGCCACGCTCTCATTCTCATTCTTTCTCTCTGTCACATTCATGCATTCATTCACTCATCTATCCATCTATCTATCAATCCATCCATCTACCCACCCACCCATTCATCCATTCCTTCTCTCCTTATGTCTTTCATTCACTCTCTGTTTAAAGGCAGCCTACACGACAGAATGTGTGTCTCTCTCTCTCTCTCTCTCTCTCTCTCTCTATTCCCTCCTCCTTCTAGCTCCTGTATCGATATATCTCTCTCTCCCTCCATCTCCATGCCTGTCACCTTCTCCATGACTTGACCTATATTCAATGCTCTGCAGCCAGGCCATCTCCCTCTCCTCTCCCTCACATGATCCTGATCTGACGGATTCACTCAGCCCCATGAGCTGAGTCCAAGCCTAGGAGATACACACAGAGCCACCCTACACCATGTTGAATATGTGTGAATTTGCGCACACACACACACACACACACACACACACATGTATACACACAGAGCCACCCTACACCATGTTGAATATGTGTGAATATGCGCGCACACACACACACACACACACACACACACACACACACACATACTGTACGCATGTATACACACACACACATATATATATATATATATATATATAAATCTGTGCTCACTAGGGTTGCAAAATTCTGGAAATTTTCAAAGTTGGAAACTTTCCATGGGAATTAACGGGAATATATGGGAATTAACAGGAATAAACGGGAATTAATGGGAATAAACTGGGAATTTTTAATATGGAAAGTTAGTCTATAACAGGGAACTTAAACGTAGTGGACAAAACCCCATCTAGAGCATAATATTAGTTAAAACAACCTGATTTAATGCAATTTCAGTCGAATTTGTACCCTGCACATCAGTCAGTCACATGCACAAAGCAATCAGCATATAGGCTAGACATAAAGGAAACCTATGGTGCGTTCACGTGCATGGGAAAAAAAGGTTCCAACCAATCGGATTTTGTTGTTGAGTGGTGTGGTGTGGTGTGGTGTGGTGTGGTGTGGTGTATCTTGGGCAGTTCAGTGTTGCTAGTTTAGCATGCTAGTAAACAATAGGCAGAGAATGGGATTCCCGCTAGCATGCTAGTTAACTTTGTATGCTAAGCTAAGCGAAAATACAAACATTCAAATCAAATTGCTTATTACGAAACAAAATGTTTGTTTACAGTTTGTATGAATTCACAGTTAATTACCATAATCACCTTTAATTCCATTAAAGTTTCCAATTTGGAATATTTCCAAAATTCCCCAGCTTAACTTTCCATGGTAAGTTTCCGGAAATTTACCGGAAATTTTCCGCCCCTTTGCAACCCTAGTGCTCACCCACACTGAAGTTACATGACTTCATACATAAACTGAGGTGCATGGCAACCATGGTGATACACTCTCCTCACACTCACATCCGTGCTGTGCACAGTGCAGGGCAGAGAAAACATCTCATGCAGACAAGCTCTGTGTGGAACTGATAAGGAAAGCAGTGGCTGATTCAGCTGAATTTAAGGCCCACACAACCACATCCTCCACACCACTACACCTAAGTGAAAAAACATTATCTGTTTCACTGAAAACCACGGGTGTAGCAACACAGTCTCACAAGTACAATTGGACAACCTGCTAACCACAAGGAACTACTCATGACATCATATCATATCATATCTCGATATCATAACAGAGAATTGTATCACATAAGGGATATATTGAGAAACCAAGCAACCATTAGAAAATGTCATTTTCAGCTAGTGTTACATGACGTGACGACATGTTTCACACTTCAAATACATATGCGATGTCATTTTTCTCACTTCCTTTTTTTGGAGCCCTTAACACCCACAACATAGAACTGAGCACGTCAGTTCCCCACCAGAGTTTGCAAAGCTGCACAGCACAACAATGCAAAGCTGCAATGCAAAGCTGATGGTGATCAGTGACTGAAAGAGATACTCATGGATTTCAGAAGAAGTGGTCACTGAATGGATTTTGTAATGCAAGGCACATTCCACACATTTAAAGTTTGGTTCACAAGTGTTTTTATTTGTGTGGTGTGTTTAGAAAAAGTAAACTTGGTGTTTTTTGAAAACTGCGATGTGTGTAAACTGTGATGTGTTTTGAATGAGTGAAAAAGTGAAAGCTACAAAACAAAAAAAACGGCTCTTTGTGTGGCCCTAATGAAGGCTGAGTATGGGGAGACACTAGCCAGTAGTCGATCGGACACTGAAGCTATTTACAGAGGCTCGTTAAACACAGAGAGGGCTGGAACATCTGATGGAGAGATGGACACAGTGTGTACATTCACAGAGGACAGCTCAACTCTGAGTCTGAATGGTTCTGCATTGAGATCAGACCATCTGTTGTATATCTGCATGTAACTTTGCGTCTGTGTGTGTTTGTTTGTGTTTGTGTATGTGTGTGTGTGTGTGTGTGTGTGTGTGTGTGTGTGTGCTCACTTTTATCATGTTGTAAAGTAATGTAAGTGCACACACCAGAAACCTAAAGAGAGGCTTACAGTACAGTTTTGAGGGCATTCCTCTCTTGCGTTACACTGTGGCCGGGACTCACCTCTCTCTGCCAGACGGGGTTGACCGTGTTGCAGACGATGCCGGAGCGCTTCTCCTGGCCGTGGTGAGGCAGTGCGGGGAAGATGCTGTGCTTGCCCGGGTGGATGGCGATCTTCAGGTAAGGGTCCGGGTTGAAGAACATGCCCTTCT
>NC_063189.1:25838654-25923654 GCF_017589495.1 Alosa alosa | reverse complement strand
ACACACACACACACACACAAACGCATACAAACACACACTCACACACACACCTACCGGTGCAGAAGGGTTTTTCACTGTCACACTGGGGGTGGTGGCTCTCAGGGCACCGCTCACTCCATGGTAATACTTAAAGCAGATCTTAGTCTCCGCTGATTGGTCCACGCCACACCAAGGAAGTAGAGACAGCAGGAGTGAGAGAGAGAGAGAAAGAGAGAGAAAGAGCAAAGATTAGGGTCAAATCCATTAGCCTGTGACCTAATGTCTGTGCAGACAACTACGGTACTGTTAAGCACTCCTGACAAGCAGGTAAACAATTAAACAATGATACAATGTGGCACCAAACAGGATAATCTGTTTAGGAGTCAGTGCGAGGCTGCGAGGTTCAGGCCGCTGTATGGCCTTGGACTCTTCTAGAATCAGCAAGTACTAATGACACTGTATTAGCTAGGACTGTTCTAGTTTAGTTTAGTTTAGTTGACAGGGACCATGTACAGAACTAGTTCTATACCAGAATTAGCTAGTTAGCTAATTTGTATCTGTGGTCCCTAGATGAAGAGAACTGAAGAGAGCGAAAATAAAGAGACTGAATTAGATAGAGCTGTTCTAGAACCAGGGAGGACTAAAGAGACAGTATCAGGCAAAGCTGTTCTGGAACCAGTGATAAGTACAGACACTGAGTACAGATTCAGATACACATGCACTTAAGATATATGATTTCACCATGTGTCCACCATCATCTTGAGAGAAGAGAAATGACATAATATTACACATAATCTCAACAGAGTAACCCTGATAAGAGTTGCATAACAGTGTTAATGGAGCTAGAAACCACCACTTTAGCCAACCCACAAATGGCCATTAACGCACTTAAATGCATTTGGAGCTCAGATGACCCAAATAATATTACATGATGAAAAACGGTTGCAACACATGGAGCCAATGGGGCTCCTGAAATAATCCCAAAGCTAATATGATTTGAATTATATGTGTTAGTTGAGCTTTTTTTCCTGAGTTGCTATTTTGGTCTAATGGGACATCGATATTTCTTGATAGTGACAGCTGAAAGTAGTGTTATTTCTTGATAGTGACAGCTGAAAGCTGCAGTAGTAATGACCATTGCCATTGACAATGGGTTTTGTAAAGAATGACCCTCAAGCTGGAATTCCCCATGTGGCATCTGACCAGAGGGGCCACCCATGAAGAGCCCCTAAACTTCTGAAGCAGTCTCTAGAACAGGGGTCTCAAACACCCGGCCCGCGACGTATGTCAAAATAATAATGTAATCCGGCCCTTGAGACTTTTTAATTGTGACAAACAACGATACTGATTAAAATAGACGATAGTTCCAAGTACGGTCACAAATCTCATTTGTACTCTGCTCCACTATGTGCTAGACATCCAGAGCTTCATTCAAACTCAAAATCAAACGCAAAAAGTTTTCAGGAAATACTTGTATTAGCGAGAAACACAAAGACGTGCATTTGTAATGACATCGAAGCGATGCAGGCCATAGTGTTGCATAAATTGAAGCAGAAATTAAGCAGAAATAGGCCTACACCAAATGTTGAAAAAAACGTTTCACGTGTGATGAAGTCTTAGGTAGGCTATGTTATTCACCTATTTTAAATCTGAAGGAGAATATCCTTTTGGAGATTATGATTGTCTATTGAATGGAGGTGCTGCCTGTTGTATAATGACGGTGTCCACTAAGCATACCATGCTTATTTCGACCCTCTGCCTAACATAGCTTGGAGGTTGCAGTGGTAATCGTGGATGATAGTGTCCGTAATGGACGTGGTACAGACAGCAGGGCTAGTAGAAATAGGACTCTAAACTTCAAAGTAACCTGCAATATGATGCGAACTTCTGGATACTCAGATTACCCGCGATAGAAACTGATTTGACCAGAATACTTTATTGTAGGCCTTGTGGTTTAGAAACCATATACATCTTAGGTGTTGGTATACATCGTAGGTGTTTTCCTGTTAATTTGTTATGTGGGTAATATCAATAAAGGAAAGTAAACCTGCTCAAATATGTTCATCCAGTATTTACTGAAAGGTGCATAATTTGAGGTGCTTGCCATCCAGTGGCAAATTAGATGGGTAAATTTACCCCCTTCATAAACTTTTGTTTCACTCAAAGATTTTTACATTTACAGTAGGACTTTATCTCTGACCACTTTCAAGCCATGGCCTTTTGAAATTTTGATATAAAAATCCAATGGTGTTGCTTTCTTAAACCTGACGCCTATAGTTTGCCAGGTTTAAAAAAGTTATGAGAGGAAAATATTTTTATTTGGTGTGAAACACACACATACCTGTTTTTATGCTTTTCATTTGTTTTATAATTTGTATTAATATTTATTTTATCATTATTTTATTTATAAGCTAAGGTTGCTAGCACAGGTGTCTAAAACTAGATAAAAACACTTGCACTTTCTGTTTGCAGTTTTGTGTGGTATTTGAAAAAAAGAACATTGCATTTTCAGAAATAGCCGGCCCTCCAATCAGATGACGTTGGCAGAATTGGCCCCCAGCTCATTTGAGTTTGAGACTCCTGCTCTAGAAGCTCCTAACCACAACTGTACCAAACAGCAATAATTTGAAATAGATCTGGCCCTGATCTGGTTTTGAAATGGCCCTGATCCGACCCAGGATTTGCCAAGTCTGTCCCTGAGTGGGCTGCAGTGTGTGTGTCTATGTGTGTCAGTGTTTGTCTGTGTGTGTTTGTGTGTGTGTGTGTGTGTGTGTGAGAGAGAGAGAGAAAAAGAGTAACTGCAGCACCCACCACTGCAACAAAGCAGAAATCACAGAGACGATTAGGATGAAATGAGGGAGGAGGAAGAGGAGGACAAAGAGGAGGATACAGAAGTAGGAAGAGGAAGAAGAAGAGGAGGATACCGAAGTAGGTAAGTGGAGGAGGAAGAGGAGAAGATGGGAGGGGGAGATGAGATAGAAGAGAATGAGAATTAAAGTGAGGGACGGGTGCAAGAGGGGAGTAGGAGGGTAAGGAGGAGATGGAGGAGGGACAGCGACATTCTTTCACTTCTCCTTTTTCCTCTGACCGCAGCCAAGCTGCTCTGACACTGAGAATAGGTTACTGGCAGCAACAGGAACAAGTTTATCACCACACAAACACTAAGTAAACAAATATCATGTTAGTTCCTTTTTGAAATGTGCAAAGGGTGTCTGGGTGCTCAAAAGTAAATTCATCTGTGTCATTAATTTCTAGGACTCCTGTTAATAGGAACCCTATCTAAGACCTGTCAATTTCCTTTCACACTATTTACAGCTAATGAGCTAAGCGTGAACCCAACCTACAGCACATAACACAGCATGGAGGTTCCATAAGTTCAGATCAGAGCAGAACCACTTTGCCATGATGGAGCTATATTTGGCCAGTTTACGGTTCTTTCCGTGTGTGTCTTCTTTGGCCTTTGGTGACACCAGCCTGGAAATATCCAGACTCTCGTACGTACATTTCATTTGTACAGAGTCTGGTAGTTCTCGATAGGGAAACGTTTGCAACACTTGCATCGTGACGGCACTACCGGTAACTTTGAAATCATTGGTCCAGCCTGATCAGAGATTGGTTGCTTCCTACTTCGCCTAAACTGACAATAAACAGCATCAACAGTCAGGAAACAATGCATGTGGGTCTACTTTGCTGAAAATAATGCATAATAATGCATAATCTGCATTTTTCCAACTGCATTATTTGATGTTTGCAGGCTTTGCTACTTCTGTTTATCACAATAAGTTTAGGTTTCGTCTTCGCACGACCTCATCGTCATCCTTTTCAGCCACACTGATTGGACAGGTAAAGATTGTCCGGGAGAAAAGCCGCGAATGAGCAGACCCAGACGACGTACTGAAGGGAAATTAAAATTGAGCGGAAGTACGTAGGAGGGCAGAGCCAGGCTAGGGTGGCACATCCTGTAGGTAGAAGATGCTTGAAGAGAAGTACTTACGCTCCACAAAATACGAGCTGGCCTCAATCTTCCACACTATTTGGCCTTTGTGGGAGCCGTTCACACCACGGTTCTTGTAGTCCAGAAAGTTCTCCGAAAGAACTTCATCTGAAACAGGAACAAAATGGAAATGCATTGGAATTTATCATTTACATAAAAAAAATCTATGTATCTTACATACGTAGCAATTACAGACTGTTGTGTCTGAGAGAAAGAGAGAGAGAGATCATCTGTGCATCTGGTGTTTCTCTTAATGCATGTGTAGGTATGTCTATGTGTAATATGCACCTGTGTTTGTGTGCATAACACATTGTATGCTTTCTTGTGAGCCTACATGTGGGTGTAGGTGTCTCAGCGTGTGTGTGTGTGTGTGTGTATTTTTGATGAGCGCGGTGTACCAGGGAGTGTGTGAGAGAGGGCAGGTTTGGAGAGGAAGAGATGATCAAGGAGAACAGATTGAGGCAGACAGCTTCACAGTCCCTTTTCATGTCTACACACACACCCCTCACCTTCCCCTCATGTTGAGGTGCTCCTCCCCTGTGCTCTTCTGTGTACACTGCACACACCCCCCTTATATCGTCTGTCTTCACACACACACACCTCTATGACTGCCTGTCTCTGACTAGTCTTTTTTCATCTTCCCCCTACCCTCATACCCTCTGTCTCTCTTTCTCCCTTGCTCATTCTAGTATAAGTATAGTATAAGTATATATACTCTTTTGATCCCGTGAGGGAAATTTGGTCTCTGCATTTATCCCAATCGGTGAATTAGTGAAACACAAACAGCACACAGTGTACACACAGTGAGGTGAAGCACACACTAATCCCGGCGCAGTGAGCTGCCTGCATCAACAGCGGTGCTCGGGGAGCAGTGAGGGGTTAGGTGCCTTGCTCAAGGACACTTCAGCCGCTTCCTACTGGTCGGGGTTCGAACCGGCAACCCTCCGGTTACAGGGCCGAAGTGCTAACCAGTAGGCCACGGCTGCCCCCAAAGGCCACGGCTGCCCCCAAGAGAGGTCTATCCCTCTTTCCCTGTTACAGCCCATCCTCTCTCTCCCATTGTTTTTCCCTTTTTTGTCCATTTAGTTCCCACTCTCCTCTCCCCTCCTTCTCTCTCTTTTACTCTCTCTGTCCTTCTCTCTCTCTTCCCTGGCCCTACAGAGACTTCCCGCTCCCATCCACTCTGTTTCACTCGAGTTTTCCTGTTTGTGTTTTCCTTCACTTCTTCTCTCTCTTTCTTTGTCTCTCTCTCTTTAGACAATCACCCATACTGATTGCTGTCTCTCTGTCTCTCCCACCCCCAGTCACTGCACTCCAAATCACTTTATCTGTGTTTGCATGTTCATTTCTGAGGGTTTCTGTGAATCTCACTGGATCTTATCTCTCACTCCCACACTCGTTCTGTTCACAGCTTCATGCTCATCACCATGGCGATTCTGTTCCATAACCTAGCGCGTCAGGATACTGTGCCACAATGTGGCAATCCAGTCTTAGTCTATTCAGTTTCGTTCATCTATACAGTGCCCTTAATAGAGTGATATGCAGAGCCCAAGGCCTGAGCCCCTAAAAGTAAGCACAAGGAGACAGTGGTGAGGAAAACTCCCTCTGTAGAGTAGAGGACCCCGCTCAGAGGCGGCGCCAATCACCTTGAGGCCGGCTCAGCAGAGTAATAGAATGGTATGTGATGTGCAAAGGGTAAAAGTGGGGAGACAAGCTCAATGTGTCATTTACACACACAATCATGGCCACACTGCTTACATGCTACCTTGATATTCGTCTTTAAAAATTGTATAAGACCAGTTTGTTTCTGATGCAGTCTCACTGTCATTACAAGATTACCCAGCCATCTCTGCTATCCTGACCTCCTAGCTTCTACCCTATAATCACTACTTCTTGATCTAGTCCCATTCTTGGTTCTTACCCAACCCCCCTCTAAACACTCAGCAACACCAACACTCTACTTAGCAATTAGATACCTCTTCCTGTGTAAATACAGTATGATACGTATAAACATTCATAAGATATCAATATAAGATATAAGACGTCAACTGCCTCAACACTCAAGCAGACTGAATATGAAGCTAAACATTATAATGAATACCTAAACATTGCTAATACCACTACATACCGATGAGGTACATCCCAATCCAGTCCCCAGCGTCCACCTCCTCTTTAATGTCCCAGCTGAGGGTGATGTCCTGTGACTGGCCAATAGTGTACTGGGCGGTGCTGACGGCCAGGGTGGAGCGGCTGTGCGAGGTCACCAGGTCCGTGTCGCTGGTGGAGCGCGGCAGGCCGGCCAGGTCCTCGGGAACGCCATTCTGGAAGTCCACGTTGGGGAACTGCTCCGGATTGAAGCTGTGCCGGATCGGGTCCTTGGAACGCCGGCGATTCTGGGAGACGCGAGACGGGGAGGCCATGACGGCCAGCCCGAGAATCCGGTTCTGGTACAAGTTCTGGCCGTGAAAACAAAAAACAGGGTGTGACTCAACAGCCATAGACATGGGTCATGATCTTTCAGCTTGTGAAGCGCCAGATAAACTCTGCAGTGCTTAACGAAACTTTGGTGGGGGGAGTAACACTTCACACTTGATACAGGTATACATACCTACATGTACAGCAGGTGCAACTATTTCACAACGTTCTAAAGTTATACAACTCTGCTCACTTAATGAACAGCAACTGGTTAAATTGATGACTGGTTTATGCACAGTAAGGGGGAATTAACATGAACACACCAACTATTTGACATAAGGTAGAAAGACATGGTTTACAGTGCATAGGTCTACAAGAATGTTTTTTTTTTAATTGCATTGGGCAGCATGCACGGTAAATCTCTCTGTAAGATGCAAGTGCCATCTTACTGTGAGATACGTGAGGACAGGCTTTCAGATCCAGACACAAGCAGAGTCAATAGATCTGCAACTCATTCATTATCATTCACAGTTAGGAAACAATGTGTGAGCGAAAGGCAATGGGGTTTTCAGGGTTCAATATTCGATAAAGCAGTGGATCTACTGTAACAAGTGGTGGAATTAACAGAAAACACATTTCGTTGTGAAAAAAACTCTATTCGGATGCATAGCAGGTTTTCTTTCACTTTGGGGAGCAAGCAAAGTAGGACTGTCTGTAAGATGAAGATGAAGTATTAATCTTATTGGGAGAGGACAATGTGGACAGAAATCCAGCTTTGACAGATGACCACATGATTCCATGTGATTTTATATCTGCCATAGTTACAATGATCAAAGAGCACCATGTTGCACACTCTAGTGTAGAACTTCTGGTTGCACATGAAGGCAATGAAAGAATCATCACATACCAATTACAGATATTCATACTTTTCTCTGCTGATTCAAAGCTGTCCCTTCGGGGACTAAGGCAACAAACCATATCATCACAAAGTATAATACCCTATGACAACACACATCTGTGATTCAAGCTACTTCCTCTCAATACTCACACCTGTTTCCTGTGTGCTGAAAGTCTAGAATTCTCACTCTCCTCCTCAGAGATGCAGCATTCTTCTATACCTCCTGTATCAGGAAGTCGATCTCCCTCCCGCGGGGGGCCTCGTACTGTAGAGGGTGTGCATCAATGGTGTCGCTAACGTCAAAGTCATGGTGCCCAAGCGGCAGGCTCTACCGCTCTGCCTTTTGCTGTGCTGTCAGGTGTGCTCTGCTGTGCTGTGTTGTGTTGTGTGTGCTGTGCTGTGTCGGGTATACGTGCTGTGTTGTGCTGTGCTGTGTGTGGTATGTGGGCAGTGCCAGGTGTGTTGTGTGAGGTGTGTGTGTGTGTGATGTGGCTGCATGGCGTGTGGGGCATTATGGTAACGACATGCCCTCTGGGAGCAATCCCCTCTGGCAGCTCCGCTCTTTTTAAATGCTGGAGGTGAGGGGTGGGGAGGGAGTGGAGGAAGTAAAAAAAAAGGAGGAGGGGGGGAGTGAAAGAGAGTTGGAAAAAATAAATAAGAGGAAGAGAAAGAGAGATATAAACTCACTCCCCCTTCCCTCTTTTTTCCCTTTCCTCTATATTCTTCAAGCTGAATATCGCACACACATACACACAAACCATCTTGTGATGATTTTATATCTCCGTGGGCCACAATGTACTTACTTCCTTATTTCAGCAGTACACATACTGCAGTTTGTGAGTCAGCAAAGACAACAAGAGAAATGCAAATAATCACATGCACCAATCCTTTGTCAGGCACTTGAGGCATAATGGTTTGATTACACAAAGACCTTTATACCGTTAAATACACTACCGAGCACAGCTTTCAGTGTTCCCACACCATCCAAGGCTATACTCTACACACAATGATGCGCTGAGCAAAATGAGCTGAGCTACAATACACATGATTCTTCAGGGCTGTCCAATGGATCAATGGTATCACTGGCCCACTCCACTCTCAGAGGCCAATACACAGAGGGTGTGTGTGTGTGTGTGTGTGTGTGTGTGTATGTATGTCCTTGGGCGTCCCTGAGTTTATTCCAGGTCATAACTGCAACCAGGAATCTGAGCCAACATGGAAATGAGAAAAACAAGCATGGATCACACCAAGGCAAGGCAGCGACGTGCAGAGAGCAGCGGAGAGGAAAGGAGAGAGGGAGAGTGTGTGTGGCGGGAGGGGAGTTTGGGTTTGGTGGACTCTTTCATCTCATTACAGAAAAACAGAGATACTTGCAATAGTACCTACAGCACGGAAGCGCCCACTCAGAGCGTAGGCAGGGCTCTACCGGGGCAATGCATCATGGGTAGGCACAGCAAGTGGGCCGAAGATTCTGATAAGGTGAGATGGTGTAAGGTTAGCTCTTGGGAGATACATGCAACACTCTTGACTTCACATGATTAGAACACACACACACACACACACACACACACACACACACACACACACACACACACACACACACACACACACTTACTCCCAGCACTGACTTGACCAGCACTTGCGGAGAACAGCGGAGGGTCAGTTGCAGTTGTTCGAGCAATTACAGGGGTGGCAGTCACTCTGACGCTACCCCCACCCCACCCCAAATAAAATAAATAGCATCTTGGCTTTGTTTGTTACTGACAATACATAATCTAATTCTCTTGAATTCACTCCACACATAAATCATACATTAACCATATATAAAACACTGTTTTAGAAGCTTTGCTTACAACGTGTTACAGTCTAATTTCACCAACATTAAGATTAACCTGCATCTGAAAATAAAAAAAACATTACAAAACGCCTTGTGCACAAACACAACATCAGTGTACTTGTAGCCGTTGTATAAATAATGGGGGTAATCCTTTATCACTGTGCCCAGTTCTGGAGCTCACCCAGTCTTTGTTTTAATCTAAGGTCATGAGAGTTTGCCTAAAAGTTCTCTGATATTAGCAAGA
Source organism: Alosa alosa (assembly GCF_017589495.1). NCBI lineage: Eukaryota > Metazoa > Chordata > Actinopteri > Clupeiformes > Clupeidae > Alosa > Alosa alosa. The sequence continues at coordinate 25,914,287 of NC_063189.1, read as the reverse complement.
GGAGGCACGGAAAGTGAAAATGCAGGCCTTCAGATTAGAGTTGTGGGCAGTTAAGAGGTAATGTCTGATCTGGAATGGATATGGGAGATCTGGGCGTGTGTATGACAAGGTCCCCCTCGACCACCACCCGCCCCCACCTGAGCTACATAGATGCTGAAATAGAACTGTAGAATGGATCTGGCTGAAAGTGGATATCATACCTCCTGCATGTCTGCTTGATAGGCACATTCTTGTTGCTTTATGGAGCATTACAAAGTGGTATTACCCCAAACATTCAATGGGTAAGGAACCCTGAAGCCTTTCCTTATCTGAGCCAAAGCAGTCAATAAAGAGACACAGATAAAATATAAGAGACACAGCCAAAATCCAGGCCACATCCAGGCTAGATCTGGGCCAAATCAGGGGCGGAGCAGTGCCAGACCCAATCCAGATCAGGGCTAGATCTTTCTCGGTCAGCTGCTTCATGGAGAGGGAGGGCCTGTGGGTTGCAGACGACGCTCCGGCTATCACTTGACTATGTGCCAATATCATCATCTTCTCTCGCTGACTAAGTGAATTATAACCATATAAAACCTGTCAGAACATTAGATTAAATAGCAACGCAGCATGGAACGGTAGTCTCCTCTTCTCCCTGTCTCAGCTCAGCTCCCCCTGGGCAATCAATCAGAATGAAATGGCTTGGCTTAGGGCCCTCACTGACGCCCAGCGATATGCATGCAGGGGCAAGAAAGGAGGAAACTTAATGCACTCATGTTACTGAGGAGATAAGCTCCTTCCTGTCCTCTCCTTCACCGCCTGAGGTTTGAGATGGACTGGACTAACTGCACTGCTGTCCTCAACAAAGAAAATCAGTTAGCTCAGTGTTCAAATTAGCGCATGCTAGCACTTCATCTAACTATCTCTTTCTTCTCTTCCTTCTATTTTCTCTCTCTTCCCAGCATCAGCAAGAAAGCACTATCTATGAGTTGTATGTGTAGTTCAGGAACTCCCAAGCTCTATTTGGTGTGAAGGAGTCAAGGTGGTGTACGAATTGCAAATGAAGACACTGACACACTGATTTGTTGGCTGGATGGTCAGGAGTGACAGGATTCTTGTCATACTAAAGAATGGTGGGGGAGACTAAGGCCTAGTCCACACGTACCAAACCGATCTTTTTTTCCTCCGTCTTCCCTGGAACTGTATCAAGAATATTTGCGTCCAAACGGATCCATCTCAACACAACTCAATACGTTACTTCATACCCCAGGCCTATAGGTGGCACTGTTTCTTTACAGAAATTGACCAAAACTTGCGCTTTACAAACAGACAGAATAGGCTATGACGAAATGGCTAGTGCAAGGAAACCAGAATTGTTTGTGTGGACTGATGGTGAACTGCATCAAATCGCGCATTTGCATTCAGCGTGCTACCATCGGCTTAATGTGAGTTCTAAGCGTCTTTGTATGCTTATATCTGATTTCACTCGACTGTGAGTGCATGTATATATGTTGTAAGACATGTAAAATAAATGAATGACACTGGCACTACGCACAAATTAATGTAGCCTAAACTTACACCGCACTTTCTTAATAACTTAAGTTCTCTCGCGTCACTGACAGTAGCAATGCATAAAAAACACTGGGAAAAACAGTGTTCAGTCCACCAAGTCATAAGCTGCGCAGCACCAGTTGTGATATTTATCTTACGGAGTGTAATCGTAGGTAATGTCATGTATGAAAACTAGTATTGTTAGGCAATACTATAAGTGCAAGTCCATGGCAGCTGAGGTGTGGCGATGACATCATCAATACGCAAGCAGGATGTGCGGTTTCGCTATCTAAACGAATTCAAACGGGCTACGGTTTCAGATTTTTCCACTCTGGGACCAGGTTTCAAAAAAGTGCGGTTTCGGGCAGTGCGTTTACAGGATTCGTTTGGACGCTCGGCCAAGACGAAGCAAAACCTCTGCATTTAACCTAAAAAGCGTCTCCGTGTGGACAGGCCCTAAGGGACCGTTTTTCCTGGAAACCGTTTATTTTTGGTCCAAAATGTTATTCTTTCTATTTTTATATAAAGCTTTTTGATCAAGCAGATATGAAGAAATAGGATGGAAGGGTTTGGAACAACAGAGAGGTGTCTTTAACAACAGTTAAGACAGAGAGGTGTCCTTAGTGACACAGTTAATGTGGTGGATTGAACTATGCCTTTTCAAGGTGAATAAAGAGAGTGTGCTACAGCTTGATATGAATCACTGACTCTGAGCAATGTTGCTTTTTCTGTTTGGCTTTTGGTGTTTTTTCTTCTTTTTTCATTTGTGTTTTTATTGTCTTGTTTTAGTCTTTTCTATTTTACTGGCAATAAAGGAAACGTAAAAGTGAAAGCCTCTGTCACATACTCACTATTTTCTTTGTCTTTATCTCCCCTCCGTGCTGCATAAACCTGACATCACATGAGGAGGGCTCAGTGCTCGGCCATCCCACGACCGTCTCAGTGGCGTCCCCGCTCCCTGCTCTCCTCTCCGGCTGGATGACTTATGACTCCATGCATTTTTTACACTGCTGGGAGGCAGCCTCAGCATTTTTAGCCCCACTCCCACTCACGCTCTCTTCAGGCCTGGCCCACTCAGAAGATTCGCCTGCACCCGCGATGCCGCCAGAGCATAGCAGCACTCCTCGCCTGGAAGCTGCCTTGCACAGGTCTTCATTAAACTAGCCCAGTTTTATTACATTCAGGTCACTGCAGTATAGTGAAATGTAATTAAGTCAGGTTCAATGCAATCTATAATATTTGGAAAAGCCTGGATAAATTCAACAAAATTGAATTAAATTCCGTTCCAACCTTGCAATTCTATTCAAGTAAATTAGGCTTAATTCTATTAAGGTCGATTTATTCAATTCCATTTAAAAAATATATATTATTTCTATACAGGCAATAGTGGCTAACATAAAGCCTGCTCTTCCTGGAGATACCAGGTGATGAGATGGACATCTGGCCATGATATAAGGCACAGTAGAGAGGACCTGCCAGCTGTGATCTAGGCTGCCTGTGTTGATCATCAGCCTGTGTGGATTGCAGCTGTGTATGGATTGGATACAAACACAGAACATGTCAAATTCCTCTCAGCTTTGCATATGTTGTGCTGAATGCAAATAATATGCAATCTAAAATCTGAACAAAATATATAGTTAAAATATAGTAATAAAATCTGGATAAACAATGTAATCAGATCTAATTCAAATGTGTACCATTTAAGGCAAGACCAAAGAGTTTTTTTGTATCTAAAAATAATGTTTCCAAAATTGTTTCAGTGGTTCATCAACTCGTAACAGGGTGAACGACACTTCTGCATTTGCTTCGCAGCCCTCTATCGCTATAACCGCACTATGTAAGTTTGCCAGATCGGGTAGCGGATCTGTAGTTAGACGGAATGAGATATAAGAAACTACAAATTTGATTTGCTTCTGATGTCGCAAAGCCAGTTATTTCACAAAGCCGGTGCTGGAAAAACAAATAGCGTGCGTGTGACAGAGGAAAAGTGCTTTGGTGTTGCTTTAAGGACAGGGGAATAAAATGGTAGAAAAGGAAGAGAAAGAAAAAAAGAATAGGTCTCTTATGCAGGTCAGCCATTCCAATTGGCCCAGTGCTCTCTTTGGTGTCTGTCAGTATGAGGCTGAGGAGATGACAACAACAACAGCAGAATCCCACTCTAATTTAATTTCCTGTGCTTCCCCTTCTTCTGATGAAGGGCACACAGAGACATGGGAAACCTCTGCCTCATTGGCCTCAGCCACCCATTCCACTAGCCACAGCAAGCCCATGTAAGTGGTGTAACAGGGATATCTATCCAGGCTTTATCAAATCACCCAGACATTCAGCTGTCGATTGTCATTCCCTGGACTGCTGGGCTGAGATGGATCATGACTCTTTAACATCAGAGCACATCCAGAGGTGGCGGGACTAGTTGCTCCATCCAAACGGCCTTGGTAAGAAAGCTTTCCACTCTGACACTGACAGCCATGCTCGTCAGGGATTCTGGCGGAAGGTTGTTGATATCTGAGGTTGACACATCAAATTATATCCCATGTTCCTTGTTCCTGAAGCAATGTGTTGATTGGCTGAAATTGTGCTTTTTTTCCTTTAACAGAGCCAGGTCAGTGCATGACCATTAGATTCATTGTGTGCGCACACAGAATGGACAGCTACAGAACAGTTCACTAAATTAAAAAAATAAATATATATATATATTATATTTAAAATCTGGAGAGAAACGTTTAGATGGTGGGGGGTGAAGAGGAGGAGAATGCTGACTTACGCAAAATAAACTGCATGGGAATGGCCTTGAGAAACACTCAGTGTGTGGTGTTCCATACAGATGGGCATCTATTGATCATCCTGCTTTTTACCTCATGTTGGGCTACCTAAGAGTCCACTCCGCGGGTGTGGATGGGGGAGCCAATCCTCAGGGTGGTGGCGATAGAAGGGGATCAATAGGCAGATGGGCCCTTCTCCACATATTACTGTAGCTTCTCTAAGCCCCAGTGACAGGCAGGTGGATCAATACTAATCTGGACAATCTCTGATACTGGTCAAAATTATTTTGGCTTTGACTAATTCTTGTTGAATTTAGCTATCATATCCAGTGTAGTATAATGACTTAAAGGGGTGCTGAGGCTGATCTACTCAGGCAAACAGATATGAGTATGTGAGCATTCAGACAGCACATCTTACTAAATGGATATTATTCCACTGCTTGGTTGAATTTCCCATTGTCCTGACCTACGTAATTTAGAATTAACCGTATGTTATTTGCACACCTATGAAGTAGGCCTAGATCTAATATTTTGGCCGTATTACACTTGTATATTAATTCGCCGAACTTCGTTAAGTTTAAATGAACTGTCACGTCGCATCCGAGGTGTAAAATGCACACGTTCAGAACATGGCAACATTGTAGCATATGATGGAGGTGGCTTTTAGCAAGATGGATGACAGCAGACTAAGTAAAATAGTGAAGAATTCATATTGATTAAATGAAACCATTCTTCATTACAACCACCCATTTAAGGTTTTATAACAAACAGCGAGCTGATATCAGTTATTGACTCAAATTTCATCGAGATATATAGTAAGTATACTGCTTAGTCATCCTTTTCTATTTACCTACTTTTACACGTAGTCCAAGTCAAAACCAGCATGGTACAGTCGTGTGTTAATACCCCAAACAAACATTGATCGAAAAGAGAATCGGGCATTCAGCCTAGCAATCATTTCACTCTGGAAGAATATGTAACTGGACCACGATGAGGAGGCCATGTTTTCTATATCGACATCATTAGATACAAGATTACTGCTTTGGCTGGCCACACACGCACACACCTGGCGAGCGCGCGCACGCACGGGCACACGGAGGCACGCGCGCCCACACACAAACACAGAGAGAGAGAGAAAAGAGAGACTCAAAGACACAACATCCCAGCATCCTTTCCCTAGATCAGATGATTGACTTGACCTAGCCATGCAGCAGCAGCAGCTGTATGCTAATAAGGCAAGAATAGGCCTACAGCAACACTGCCTAAATGCCAGAATTATGGCGAGTAGTAATCTACCACTAACACAACGTATCCCGATTTCCCCCATGACTTCACATGGCAGCGGGGTATGTCGATAAACAAAACATACATCAATCGCTCACCTGGGTCAGTATGACCTGACGGTGAATCATACTCCAAGCGCGATCCCTCAAATCCCTGAGGCTATATTTTCCGACGTTGCACTGATACTGGCCAAGTATTCGCTATCACACAATATCCATCCCCCAGCATCATTTACGATCTGTTACTAGCTTGCTGAAGGATGCGAGTCTCCTTCCTCGTTCCTGGGTACCAGCACGGCAGCTACCAATGGGAGAGGAATCTGTGTGATTTCTGCTCCCGGTCCACCCGCCCCTCCGTTGTCTTCCCTTTGCGCATGCACGGTTGTATAGCTTGAGCAAGCGCCCGTTGACCTCTATTCTGTGAGTGAAACTTACAAGCAATACAGCAATAATTGATTATTTCAATCTCTAAGGTTGCGGATGGATACGACAATGTAGGCCTACAGGCTCATGAGTGGGAGTGAGTTAAAAGATAATCCCCCGTTGCAATATTGTAGGCCTATCATTTTGTGACATGAAAGATATAGTGAGCCTTGTTTCCATGTATATTCAAAGAAAAAAATATGACGTATAAATATCCCAATACCGAATCGACAGGGCCAAGTTATGTGGGTAATCGAAGAGATAACTCGTTGGGAGCGACATCTACTGGTTGAGTTATCGAACTTGATTCAACATCATAGTGAGAGTTCAAAAAGAAAGTGGGACCAGACACACTTCCTAATCACTCAAAGCATTCTTTCTTTCTTTCTTTCTTTAGTGTGTTTATTTCTTTATTTCTTCATATTGCATGAATGTCAGTAGGTTTCCTCAGAGTGTTTGTTAAACATCATACTTCCACTACCTTTGTGCCCTTCAGCAAGGCACTAACCCCGAGTTGCTCCTGGGACATTGGTCCTTGTAAAATAGTTGACATATAAGTCGCTTTGGATAAAAGTGTCTCCTAAATGAATAAATGTATGTACATGTACAAGATGTCATGAGTTATTTGAAGCACTACTGTGATGTTTACAGTCTTACCTTCCTCTCATGGGCTAATAGCAATGGTTGCAGGAATTGACATTGGCTTGTATCAACCACCTCCACCTTAAAGTATCAATATGAGTCATACAATGTTTCTGAGAAAGCAAGTCTATTTCTGCCACAGATCTTGCCACTAAGATGCAGAAATTCAAAGATATATTTAGATTGTGTTGGGGTGTGAAAAAAGCAGTGGTGGAGGAAGTACTGAAACTCAGTACTTAAGTAAAAGTACAAATGACCAGAGAAATATTTTCCTTAAGTAAAAAGTACCTGCTTTTAAATGTACTTTAAGTATTAAAAGTAAAAGTTTTTGCATAATGATTTATTCTTTTAATATATATATTCTAATAAAAAAAATCAGTATGGGCTGTGGCATTTTAATTAAGCTAGTTTTAGGTTTACTAGACTAGATAGTTGTAAGCTAATGCAATTGTGCTTACCATCTGTGGCCCATTCTGACTTACAATTCTAGAGACTGTAATTCTGGTTATCTACTAGGGTGATCTGCTGAGTAAAATATCATTCGGCAAAACACTAGAGCCTAAAGTTTAACGACCGAGGTGAAGTTAGTTTGATATTTGATATTCGGATATTCAACAGATATTCATTTTTTTTTTAATATAGCCCGTTTCACCCCGTGTTTGCAGACAATGTACAAACAGATGACCTGTCTACTTGCTCCCAGCCGACCTAGTTAGGGACCGTCTATAAAGTACCTTCTGAATTACCTTCATAGTCTTTTTTGTCAATAGCTTTGACATTATGTGACCTAGTGACTCCAAACCAATGCAGAATAGTTATCCTATATGGGACTCATCAGACACACCTCTTTTTATAGTCACTGTATGCATACTGTATTTTATATGAATATTTTAAAGAAAATACATTATTTCCCATAAGAAACAGACTCCTTTTTTTCAATACCTCCCAAGCCATATGACCTAGTGACTCCAAACCAATGCAGAATAGTTATCCTATATGGGACTCATCAGACACACCTATTTTTATAGCGACTGTATGCACGCTGTATTTTATATGAATTGTTTTAAAGAAAATACATTATTTCATATAAGAAACAGACTCCTTTTTTCAATACCTCCCAAGCCATATGACCTAGTGATTCCAAACCAATGCAGAATAGTTATCCTATATGGGACTCATCAGACACACCTATTTTTATAGTCACTGTATGCACACTGTATTTTATATGAATATTTTTAAAGAAAATACATTATTTCATATAAGAAACAGAAATACATTGACCTTTTCCCCATTAGTTATCCTATATGGGAATCAGACACACCTCTTTTTTATAGTCACTGTATGCACACTGTTTTTATATGAATATTTTAAAGAAAAATACATTATTTCCCACCCTTTTTTTCCCAAGTCATGTGACCTAGGGACTCCAAACCAATGCAGAATAGTTATCTTATATGGGACTCATCAGACACACCTCTTTTTATAGCGACTGTATGCACGCTGTATTTTGTATGAATATTTTAAAGAAAATACATTATTTCCCATAAGGAATGGTCTCCTTTTTTTCCAATACCTCCCAAGTCATGTGACCTAGGGACTAGGGGCAAACAATGAGTCTGATGAGTCTCATAAAGGATAACTATTCTGCATTGGTTTGGAGTCACTAGGTCACATAATGTCAAAGCTATTGACAAAAAAGACTATGAAGGTAATTCAGAAGGTACTTTATAGACGGTCCCTAAGTAGGTCGGCTGGGAGCAAGTAGACAGGTCATCTGTTTGTACATTGTCTGCAAACACGGGGTGAAACCGGCTGCATTAAAAAAAAAATTGAATATCTGTCGAATATCTGAATATCAAATATCAAACTAACTTCACCTCGGTAGTTTAACTGGGTAGACAAGGGAAACGTTCGGTGGAACGTTCGTAATGCCAATTCTGCTGATTGAACAGAGAAGTTGTTGAGAAAGGTGTCTATTAGGTTCAGTTTCACTTGCGCAGACGTGCATAGACATTGAATGAGCGCTCACATTACTACCCCCCAATTGTAGGCTATGCCTCTTTATTTGATCACACACAATTAAGAAATATTTTTTTTGACTAGTTTTTTTCGGCCAGCGGTTCCATAATAGTCTACCATTCATTTGTGCCGCAAATGATCAGACGTGTGACAGAAGCATGGCATAGCCTGTAACTTCGCTGATCCGCGGACTAGAAATCTCATCGGAGAGAGAGAACGCTGCAGATATAGAGACAGAGAAAGGCAAGCATATGCTCAGGGCACAGAACACATTTGCATGTCCAGTGTAGCCATGGGTCTGGTAAATATATAGCCTACCGAATGCAGATGGCTACGAGCTCACGCTTTGCCTGGTATAGACCCTTTCAAGAGAGTTCCATTATCAGCATCATAGTTGTCCCCACAAGACTTCCTTTTTAACATTCCATATGTTATCTTAATGCAGAGGAAGTAGATTGGGGCCCAAATAGAATGTTCAAGAATTGTTTTTGTTTACCTTGTTGAAAGGGTCTATAGACTAGAAGCTTATGTTTCAAAGATTTAGAAGCGGGGCAGGTAGCGGGGCAAAAAAGGCTAGACCTACATTGTTTCCAATAGACCATGAGCAGTTGATAATCACATACAATGATTATGAAAGGCCATGATTATGAGCCAAACAAGTATCATTTTACTACAACCAAATGATATAAAGTGTAGTCATGATACAATAACTAAAAGTTTAGGTTGGCATATTGATTGATTTTTTTTAACTTGCTCTGAACCAAAGCGTAATTTATCCATATAAAAGGTTAGATTTAGACTTACATACACAGAGATCTACCCAGTCACACTCAGATTATTCAGACACTGATAACAACATTTTACGGTTAAGGTATGTGAAATGAATTTTGTTAATCTTGAAAAGAGACAAACACAAAAAGAAATGACCAACAGAACACAGCTTGCGCTTGTGTCTTTATTGCTAAAAACAACCCAAATTCATATGAATTGCAAACAAAAAAAAAAAATTTTAGGAGACACCATTTCCAAGAAAGTGCCTCAGTGCTTGTATTCTAATAGCCTACTATGTGCTATAAGCAGATAATAAAATCTAGAAATCTATACTGTTGTTGTGGTTTTCAAGACACTGATTGAAGCAGCTGTACTGAGGTCTTATCAGTCAACATATTAGGGTTCTTACAAGAGGTCGTTTTGCCACTTTGGCTTGTGGTTCCTGATGTGGGCGCAGAGACTTTCAGCCAAGGTATGTGTCTGGCCAGCATTGTCCTGAAGTGATTCTGAAACTTTTTCCCAACAAAAGTGTAGAAGAGAGGACTGATGCAGCAGTAGAGGAAAGCCAGGTTACGTGTGATAAAGTGAGCGTAGTCGAGGGTATCTGATGGACACCCTGTGCTGAAAGATTCCTCCAGTGCCTTCAGGAGGATGACGATGTTGTAGGGGGTCCAGCAGATGAAGAAGGTGAGCACGATGACAAAGATCAGCTTCACCGCTCTGCACTTCTCTCTCATGCGCGTGGAGAGGACCCTCATAGTGATACGCATGTAGCAGTACAGCACAATTGCTACAGGGATCAGGAAGAAGACAAAGAACTGTTGGTAGTAGCCAAACAGCTGCCACCTGGTCAGTGTGTCGTGGTCATAAACAAGGTTTTCACACATTTCGCCATTTTGTATGTCGGTGAGTGTGTCGTGCAAGATCAGCTCTTTCACGCTAGATGCCAAACTGACCACCCACACCACCACAGAGGAGCTGATGGCGTAAGCCTTCCGTCTCTGTTTTGCTGCGGTGATGGCGTGCACCACGGCCAGGTAGCGGTCAAAGGTCATGAGCGTGAGGAAGAGGATGGAGCTGTAGAATCCAATAGAGAACAGGCTGGCCACCAGCTTGCACATGGCCCGGCCGAAGATCCACTCCGAGGTGTGGTAGACGGCGTTGAAGGGGAGGCAGCAGGCAAACAGCAGGTCTGAGATGACCAGATTGAGCAGGAAGATGTTGGTGACGGTGCTGAGCTTCTCATACTTGTAGATGATGTAGAGGACCAGGCCATTCCCCAGCACGCTGATGATGAAGTTGATGTAGAAGAACGGCGGGAGGTACTTGGCACCAAAGTTCACAACACCAGCCTTTGGACAATAACGCACCACTCCATTTGTTATATAGGTCTCATTTTCCATAGTTGAGTTAAGGTTCATAAAGTACCAGTAGTCCTCTTCCAACTGATCCAAATCCATGGTGGTTTTAAAGCTGTAAACTTTTGAAAAATAAATAATATTGGTTGACACACTGAAAGACTATGTTGATTTTTATTTTACAAAATAAAGCATTTTGTTTGTACCTACGCAATGACGATGACAATGACAATCAGACTCTGCGGCACAATGATGTGTGCACTCTGTGCTGTCGCTTTCAGTTCTGGTGTCTCTGAGGAGTGCTGTGTGTCAGTGACATATGACTGTGACATCCTGTCATCCTGTCTCACAGGGCGGTTTCTTTAGTCCCCAAGAGGAACAAGAGATTAGCAACTAAGCCGGAAGTGTGAGGTCTGTGATTTCATGAATTTAAAGATGCCCCCAGAGTGTACTGCAGCACTGTAGCTGCCTGGCCGCTCTAGCTGTTGGCAGCAGCAGCTTGAGGTAGTACATATTTTTTTATTTTTGTTCTTGTACCAACAGTACTCGGTGAGCTCACGAAACAGAGATCTATGTGAAAAATGGTCGCAAATCTCCTTTAAGTCCCCAAGAGGAACAAGACATTGGCAACTAAGCAGGCAGGATGAGGTCTGTGATTTCTGTGAACTCAGAGTTCAGTCAAATTGTGTTTGTAATCTTCAGGACCAAAAGTTCCTCAGTCCTCCTGTTACAAAACTACGTCTCACTCTGGATGAGAGCACGAGCTGAATGCCTAAATAAATCTCAATTGATTTAGCTGTTTTACAAAACGAGAAATTACCATTAGTTTTTGTTAAAATGTATTGCATTTAAATGTATTTCTTGGTATTTGTTGGTGTCCTCATCAAGGGTTGCATTTTGTTGGTTATGTTGCTGATCGGATCTTAAACACCTTCAGCAACAAAGAGAATTGACTGAAAAATGTTTTCATATTTGTGGGTGCCTGCATCAAGGGCTCACTGTTTATGTGGTTAATGTTGCTGATCGGATCATAAACAACCATTGTGATGAAGAGGAAAGGCTGAATAATTATTTTTTTTTTCTATTGGTAGAGAATCTGTCATGAGTGTGGTAGTTGGGCCTGGGACGCCACACACCACTGTTGAGCCTTCTGAAGGTGTTTAGGGCTTAATTCAACAAAATGATGAAAGGAATGTGACACCTCTCATGTGTACAGTATATCTGAAATCACTAACATCATTATGAAAAACGTAGAGATGTATCTTTTAAACATTATGCTTTTCATCCAGTTTAAGGGTTGCATGAGTTTGTGGAACATATTGATTTTCAGGTTGGAATGCAATTGTTTGTGTGTATGTCAGGTGAAGCAAACTGTGGGTGAGGTGTTTCAGAACAAAAACTCTGAAGTTTTATTTCAATGAGGTTGGAGGGAAAAGGTTGGCTGAGGAGAAACTAGTTGAGGCTCATCATTCTTCTAGTTGTCTTTTGCTCAAATGAAACTGGAATGAAGTACAGTACCAAAAGCAACATGGCAGTTAACATCTTCCTTAAACATTACTAGTCACACACACACACACACACACACACACACACACACACACACACACACACACACACACACACACACACAAACACACAAGTGCACACACACACATTTAAACACAAACACACACACACACACACACACACACACACACACACACACACACACCACACACACACATATAAACACCCAGACACAGATAGAGAAAGACTTTCTTCTTTACTGTGAAAAGTATGAAGAATTAAGAAAGTCCTTTTTCTATATAGGTATACAGGGCAGTTCCAGCGTTATGGATGTGACAATTGGACTCATATTGGTAAACAAAATGCCTTAGAAGTATCAGTGAATTAATTTGCATAACTTTTAATGTAACCTCTGTCCTCTGAATACTGAGAAATCCTCAAATTTCATATAATCAATTTCATCCTAAGAATACAAGGCATTTTATCAACGTTATGGATGTGACATGAAATGGACACACTTTTGTGAGAGATTACAGGTTTTCTACAAACTCTACAAACTGCCGAAACTATGGTATATGTAGCATGAAGGAGACTTGAATGAACACAAAAAGTGTGTTTTTGAAACTATGCGTCATTTTCGTAATGCATTATGTAGGAAAAACTGGCGTTATGGATGTGAAGGTTTCATCGCTATGGATGTGACGGTTCGAACCAGTCCTCAACAAACTACATAAAACACATAATTAAGTAGTGAATTTTGATATGAAACAATTGAAATAGTAATCATGAAAAACTAGCGATGAAATTATTGCTTCCTCAGTGCCCACTAAGATCCACAGGAAGAATCAGGACAACAAGTCATTTAAAATATAAAATATATATATATATATATATATATATATATTTATATATATATTACCGTCATCAATTTTGGTCAGTGATTCCCGGGTTACTAAAACACCAGGGAACATGAAACTTGGTGGCCACTCCCCTAAATAACTAGCCCTACCTGAACCGTTGCACCCAAGATGACAAAATATTTATGGTATGTTAGTCTCAAGAGCCCACATCAACTTAACCCATACCCACTCATTTGTGATTTGCACACATAAAGTACATGCACGCGCACGTGCACACAAGCACATGCACACACACGCACACGAGGAGGAGGAAGTAATCACTAATCACTAATCGCTAAAATCACCTGACTATTATATTGATCTATGCACAATTGCACAATTTCAACCCAATTTTGCTGCTCTTATTTCTTCATTGTATGGGCCTTCTTATTTACTTTTCTATTGTTTACTTGAATGTTATGTTTGTCTGTGGACTTAAATTGGTAGAATATGTCTTGTCTCCACCATGGGGTAGTGAGAAACGTAATTTCGATCTCTTTGTATGTCTTGGCATGTGAAGAAATTGACAATAAAGCAGACTTTGACTTTGACTTTGACACATACACACACACACACACACACACACACACGGACGCACTGTCGCACACATACAGACAGGCAAGCACACACACACATAAACACATACAGACAGGCAAGCATACACACACACACACACACACACACACACACACACACACACACACACACATGCACAAACACCCACCCACATGAATGCAGACACATAAACACACACACACAGGCACGCATACGCATGTGCGCAACTGCGCATGGAAACACACACGCACACACACACATAAACACACAAACACAGGCACGCATACGCACATGCACACACACAGACACACACACACAGAGACACACACACACACACACTCTTATAAACAAAAGCAAACTCACATATGCACACACTCATTTACATGCACATGAGTTGCAGGAGTAGGAAATGGAGACAAATGGACTAGCATGATTTATTTTTGCGAAGAGATGAAGAGATATATGAAGATATGCAGGACTGAGAGGCGGTCCTATTTTGTACCGCTATGCAGTACATCTAGTTTATTGCTGCCGTTACTAATGTTACTCTGTGGGTATTAGCTACAGAGGACCTGACACTTCAAATCCTGGCATATCGCGTCACATTTAAAATGAAACTGTGTTAAGCAGACGTGAGCGGCAGGCTGAACAGATCTGCAACAGAAGGAGTTTGCTATCATGGTTCAAATTACGGGGGGTATTGGGGGGGTCCGACCCCCCTAGATAAGACTTAGACCCTCCCAAAAGGGATGAAAATAATAGTTTGGGGTTACTGAAAAAATGTAATAAAATGTAATGTTATCCAATATTGCATGTAATTAAATGCAGTATTACCATCACATACCAACAATTCAGGATATAATCTAATGAAATACGATTTTCAAACCCTCACCCCCATTGGGCTGTACCATTTCTCTGGTACGTTCAGACTGTGTTCTTTGCCATAATATAATACTGACGAATTAAAACAAATGCACAGTGTAGGCTGCTAAAGCCTGATATACGAATGGGTTAACAAGCGGTGGCCAACTGGCCATTTGTCTAATATTTCACTGCCTTTGTAACATAGTGATAGCCAACCTTAGAAAAACATTGAGTAGCAAGATCGCTATGGTTTAACAGGAGGTCTCCCTTCCACTCAGCGGCCACGACCATCGGTGCTGCTTAGCTTAAAAATCTGGCCTACAATCACACGCCATAGGAGGAGTTCCATAGATATACTGACAAAGGGAGATGTTTAATGAGGCAATTTATCATGTTGTGCATTAATGTCTTAAAAAGAGGGAATCTGCACTAATATTCAGGGAATTTTGCATGTAGATTAGTGGTTCTCAACCTTTTTTAAGCAAATGCCCATACACCCATAATTGCAACGTTACCTGCAGTTTGTTTGAAACGCTACGTGAACATAATCAATTGGACCTGAAATGTCTTTCCTCGTTGCCATTATTAGAGTTCAGCCTTTCTTAAAAGCGTGTTGCTGCACAAACGTTTTGTGATATAACACCAGGCGCACATTAGCCTATATGAATTGCCTACTAGGCTACATTATATGAATTGCCTAGGCTAAACAACGTGAAGATTTTTGTTTTCCAACCGTGAACAAGTCATTTTTTTCATTTGCTTGATGTTCTTTCTGTCATGGGCGGATTATGAACTTTCGGGCCCCTGGGCCCAAATGTATTAAGGGCCCCCCACTTATTGTCGTATATGTGGGAGGGGGGGTTGGGGGTCCTCCCCCAGAATTTTTTTAATTTGTTTGATGTGATTTTCTGTATTCTGGTGCATTTTGGGGATGGCCAATACTAAATTCAATCAGATTCATAGCCTACATCCTGATTTGTTGATATTGAGGCAAGGATTCCCTGCAAAGGCTTGAGCTTTAGGGCCCCCTGACCGGTAGGCCCGTGCAGTAATCCATCCCTGCTTTCTGTGGCCCATCTGTAAACAATTCTGCGTCTTAAATTTAAGTTGTGTGTTTGCCATTTCCGTGCTATTGGTCTGTATGCATTTCCATGTTTGCATTGCACTGCTATACCAAAAATATGTTTTGACTGTGGCGCACAATTTTTCACACAGGGAGGACCTTGAAACCCAAATTCAACCCTTCCCTGTATATTGTGCTTGTATGACTAGCTTCTTTTAACGTGTCGGCCAGCCAGCCACGGTCATATGGCCTATATTTTGAAGGAAAATTGACTGTGAACCAAAAGTGTGAAATCGTGTGTGTAAGCCTATATAAAATAGAGAGTGACGTCGCCAGTCGAAATAGCTGTACCCCCCGAAGCTCACAGTATAATTCAAACACTGGTTGCTATGTTAACTCCAGCTGCAAAGTCAGCCATCTTCACCAGCTAACACGATAATCCAGTTACTGTACAACAACAGTATGACAGTTACAGGAAGATAATCGCTCAGATTTTCATTATTAGGCCACTTGAAAATAGGCTATGGCTAGGCTAATCACTGGAGGTATTTTAATATTATGTTTGTTTTGCTAATAGTTAGGCAAGGCCTCCTTGTGGTTTTGATCAACCTAATAATCTTTGAAATGTCAATTGTAGGCTTAAACACTAAGGTGAAATGCGTTGAAACTGACATGCCACTAGAACAGACGTTTTATCGGCTTTGAGGTATAACAAAGTCTCCAGTCTTGTAAATTCACATTATGTAACATCCATAACGGCACATCCATAACGCACCATTAAAGGTTTTAAAAGTAAGAAAGGGGCACAATTTGGTCATCACACTTTACATTGATATAAATCAGCTTTGCACAGACACTATGGACATTGTCGCATTAACACTGTATGTGTAGCATAAACTTTTCCTATAAAACGTTATGGATGTGACATGGCCATGGAACTTGCTTGACTTAAAAAAAAAGCCTTACAAATGTGGGGAGTTGTGCTCTTAAAGACTTAAAAACAAAAGCCTTACAAATGTAAGGAGTTGTGCTCCTTCCTTGATCTTCCTTCCACACTGCAGGTCTATTGTGCCTTTCCATGACAGTGTCTTCAGCTGCTTGTTCAGTGGTTAGCTTCAGCAGTAGCAGATCACCACTACTGGCCAAGATGGCTCCTGTCACCTCTTTTCTGTGTCTACAACAGGACACTGTGTGTGCCTATGAATAGGAAACCCATGAATACAAATAATTATGACTACTTTCAGAGATTCTACGTTTGTTTTTTTTAATGAAAGAAGAGACAGAAGTGTAAGTTAGCCAACTTAAGTATATTTTGCAAGGAATATGCATAAACCATATTACAGGTAATGGAATCTGGACAAGTATATTTCTTACATTTTTTTAACTGCTTACACACTAAATCTTTTCTTGTCACACAATTTTCTAAACATGTTTTCTAAACATCATAACCCCACACCAAATCTGCAAAACCATACACTAATTCTCAGTGTTTTCTCAGTTTTCAATTGACTAAAACACATTTTGCAAAACACCACACACAATTTTCTACCTAACACACAAAAATCTAACAGGAAGTAACTTGATTTCGTTTTTCAAACACAACCCATCAAAATGCCACACTAAATCACCAGTGCTTCACTCTCTCTCTTCACATGTGTAAACACTCTTTACTGAACACCATCCAATCATTGCCTTAGTATAGGCCTACTGTCTATAGGTATGGACAATTTCAATCTGCTCCCAGAGGATTTCCGGTTGAACTATTCAGAACCAATGCAGATACTTTGCAAGGACAATTACAGTAATCGGACTTACAGTAGCTTACAGTAATGTTCCACAAAAAGTTGACCTTTATGTAAAATGTGTCTTTTTACTCTATTTTTGTTTGCCCAGTACCATTAGCTCAATACATGTTTCTGTGCCTCCAGAAATGCCTTCGGAACGCTTAGGATTGTTTGTTTCTGCAGTTGAAGGGGTCTATAGGCCTATGAATACATACTCTACACGACCCCACACACACACACACACACACACTTGTCTTTGGAAGAAGCAAAGCAATTCGATAGTATAGTCAGTCATGTCCGTCTTACAGTAGGCAAAATCAGTGTTTTCAAAACTCCATGTACATCTGGTGGTCATTGTATTCTGCTTTGCTTGTTTTCTTGTTAGCTGTAAAATATTGTATTCACAACAGCAAATTATTTGGGAAAAATCACTATTTTTGGTTTCAATATTGCTTGCATTTTTACTGTGTATTTCAATTTCTCTTTGTTGATATAGTAACTTTCACTCTTGTATGGAAATACATATAGAAAGCCTAAGACAGAAGAGCTTTAGGTTTTGAGCAACAGTGTGTACATGATGTATCCAAAATGTCATATTATGACAAAAGTGTTTGCAATGTGAGGCGAATGTTTGATTTAAAGATGTGTTTATGACATTTTGAATGTTGTGTGTCATTTTGCTGGAGATTTAAGGCATTTTGCATTTTGTGTGAGCAATTGTTGGTTTTGTGTGTGGAGTTTTGAAAAATAGACACAGAGTTTTGAAAACATGTGGAAACAGTTGTAAAAAACTGTAATGTTGGACTACTACATGTTTTTGTTCATGTTTTTCCTGGACAGACCACAACCTGATGGTTAGTGTCATGCGTTGTCTGTTGTCACAATATGTGAAGAAATAACCATGCAAGTCTTGATTTTGCCTGGAGTCTTTAGTCATTTAATTCATTTTATGGCACATTTTATAATTTAAAGAAATCAAACAAACATTCTTTCAAATATCATCATCATAATATCATCATAACAATGTCATCATTTGTCTGATTTGGGATTATAGAAAAAAAAACACTAAAAACAAAAAAAAGCTTCTTGAAGCTACAATGGCAAGAGTCACTATTACAGACATGTCATACTTAAGTAATATACCTTCAACCATTCAAATTGTGCAACGTTAAAAAACAAATAATGTCTGAAAAATTACATTACTGGCAATGCATATTCCAAAGCAAGTGAATATATTGAATTGCTACATCCAATATCTATGCTACTTTATGCAAAACAAACTGACATACTGTACTGCAAGATGCAGGGAGTGCATTATGTCTTGCATACATCTTGTGGGTTAGGCTACAAAAAACCCCTGACATTGAAAGGTTCGGCATTTTAAAAAGGCTAATATTAAGTCATTTTATACCACAAATGGAGAACCAGTGTCCCAAAGACATTACCCGACACATTTGCATCCTGTGTACTTTGTTTTCAGGCACAGCCCCTTGTCCTTCATTAATCGGCTGGGGTCGGACTCTTGTGTGAAGTTGTCCTGCTGCTCCGGCTCTCCCAGACGGTGATCTTCAGGCCTGGGAAGTGCCTGGCCAGCATTCTCCTGAAGTGATTCTGAAACTTCTTCCCCACAAAAGTGTAGAAGAGAGGACTGATGCAGCAGTAGAGGAAAGCCAGGTTACGTGTGATAAAGTGAGCGTAGTCGAGGGTATCTGATGGACACCCTGTGCTGAAAGATTGCTCCAGCGCCTTCAGGAGGATGACAATGTTGTAGGGGGTCCAGCAGATGAAGAAGGTGAGCACGATGACAAAGATCAGCTTCACCGCTCTGCACTTCTCTCTCATGCGCGTGGAGAGGACCCTCATAGTGATACGCATGTAGCAGTACAGCACAATTGCTACAGGGATCAGGAAGAAGACAAAGAACTGTTGGTAGTAGCCAAACAGCTGCCACCTGGTCAGTGTGTCGTGGTCATAAACAAGGTTTTCACACATTTCGCCATTTTGTATGTCGGTGAGTGTGTCGTGCAAGATCAGCTCTTTCACGCTAGATGCCAAACTGACCACCCACACCACCACGGAGGAGCTGACGGCGTAAGCCTTCCGTCTCTGCTTTGCTGCGGTGATGGCGTGCACCACAGCCAGGTAGCGGTCAAAGGTCATGAGCGTGAGGAAGAGGATGGAGCTGTAGAATCCAATAGAGCAGTGTTTCTGAACTGGTGGGTCGGGACCCAAAAGTGGGTCGCGGAACCGTTTTGGGTGGGTCGCAGAGCTTGTGGTTAAAAATAAATTTAAAAATCAGCAATTTAAAATGCTACCTTATCAGATCTAATATTGGACCTTTATTTTTTTTATGAACTTTATTTGTAGCCTACAAATCAGTCATTGTCATGGACATAGACAATGTTTATGTGACAGGTCATGTTAGAGATCATTTTAGTGGTATAGGAAGTAGGCTGCTACTCTGAATATTTGAAGTAGCCTACAGTAAGCTCAGATATGGATTCGCTTAAACTGAGGACAAAATAGGATAGAAACCCCATTGTGTGGTGTGCAGTAGATGGCTGGCACATGAGAGCATGAAACCATCAAAACTAAAATGCCACATAGAAACAAGGCAAAGTAATACTGTAGAGTAAGACTTCACAAGTAAAGGAAGAGGAAGACTTCACAAATGTAGGCTAATGCCAAACAAGTAGGCCTACAGGCACTTCGCTTGTCTTACCATGTAGCTCACCATATCCATGGCTTGAACGCTAAAAAAAAAATATATGGGTCGCGACTTTATGAACATGGGAAATTGTGGGTCCCAAAGTTAGACCAGTTGAGAACCACTGCAATAGAGAACAGGCTGGCCACCAGCTTGCACATGGCCCTGCCGAAGATCCACTCCGAGGCGTGGTAGACGGCGTTGAAGGGGAGGCAGCAGGCAAACAGCAGGTCTGAGATGACCAGATTGAGCAGGGAGATGTTGGTGACGGTGCTGAGCTTCTCATACTTGCCTAGCGTTCATGGGCTTCGGAAAAACCTTTTTCCCAGTGAAAACATCATCATTCCGCATCGTTCACGTCACGTAATGTGTGAGTCAGAGGTCGGAAACTGGGGCTAGATTTTGCTAACAGAGTTGCCCAGTTAGGGGCTCGTCATCACTTTTGTTGTCACGTTGTAGTTCGTTTGTAGTCCATGTGGCCTTTCATGTCCAAGAGTTTTAATGTGAACTTGGCAATTTGGCATTTTTGTCACTTGAAAGCTGCATATCTTTCTTTCACAAGCGTCTTACACTATATTTTAAGCAAATACAGTCGTTTATTTAGGATTAGTGAGTGTATATTTTAACCTTTGTTGTGGCATCCGTGTTTGTCACACATTCTGAAGGCAAAGCACATGAACACTTGCTGTGGGAAAAACAAAGTAGCCACGGGGGCAGTCCTTGTCATTCCAAAGTGCCATGAATGCACCATTGTAGATGATGTAGAGGAGATGTTTGCTGTATGTGACAAAAATGTTTTAGCTTAGAAACCACGTAACATTGCTTAGAGCATGCTCTCAGAAAGTGCTCTATTGGTGATGTTTTTTTTCAATACATAGGGTGCTTCGTTGATGAGTTTCTTTTTGATGGTATGTACAGTAAATAGGCTAGGCTGTTGATTGGCCGCCTTGGGAAATCCTGTACCTAATGGCACAAGGAATTTAACACCTCTCCTGTGTATATATTAAATCACTAACATCATTATGAAATAGCTAGAGATGTATTTTTTCAAAATAATGCTTTTCATCCAGTTTAAGGATTGCATGTGTTTGCAGAACATATTGATGTTTTGTATGTGAATGCATTTGTTTGTGGATGTCAGGTGGAGCAAACTGTGGGCGGAGGTTTTTAAGAACAAATTGCAACACCATGACAGTAAGCATCTTCCTTTAACAGTCTTCAGCTGCTTGTTCAGTGATTAGCTTCAGCAGTAGCAGATCACCACTACTGGCCAATAGATGGCTCCTGTCACCTCTTTTCTGTGTCTACAACAGGACACTGTGTGTGCGTATGAATAGGAAACCCATGAATACAAATAATTAGGACTACTTTCAGAGATTCTACGTTTGTTTTTTTTAATGAAAGAAGAGACAGACGTGTAAGTTAGCCAACATGGAATATGCATAAAGCATATTGATGGAGTCTGGACAATTATATTTCTTAATGCTGCACTACTACATGTTATTGTTCATGGTTTCCCTGGACAGACCACAACCTGATGGTTTGTGGCATGTGTTGTCTGTTGTCACAATATGTGAGAAAATAACCATGCAAGATTTTTTCCTGGAGTCTTTAGTCATTTAATTCATTTTATGGCAAATTTCATAGTTTAAAAAATCAAACAGTATTCAAACATTCTTTCAAATATTCAAGATTTTGTCATCATTTATCTGATGTGGGATCATATAAAACAACAAAACACTAAAAACAAAGAAAGAGGCTACAATGGCAAGAGTCACTATTACAGACCAGTCATACTGAAGTCATGCACTATCATCCATTCAAATTGTGCAAAATCAAGCAAATAGTTTTAACAAGGAACAAAAGTCTGAAAAAGTAAATAGCTGACAAAGCAAGTGAATACATTTAATTGCTACATCCATCTATGCTACTTTATGCAAAGCAAACTGACATACTGCAAGATGCAGGGAGTGCATTACATCTTGCATACATCTTGTGGGTTAAAAAAAAACCTTGATGTTAAAGGTTTGGCATTTTAAAACCTTTAATTAAGTAATTTTACACCACAAATGGAGAACCAGTCTTCCAAAGACATTACCAGTCACATTTGCATCCTGTGTACTCTGTTCTCTGGCTAGTGCAGCACCTTTGTCCTTCAGTAATCGGTTGTGTACGGACTCTTGTGTGAAGTTGTCCTGCTGCTCTGGCTCTCCAAGATGGTGATCTTCACGCAAGGGATGTTTCTGGCCAGCATTCTCCTGAAGTGATTCTGAAACTTCTTCCCGACAAAAGTGTAGAAGAGAGGACTGATGCAGCAGTAGAGGAAAGCCAGGTTACGTGTGATAAAGTGAGCGTAGTCGAGGGTATCTGATGGACACCCTGTGCTGAAAGATTCCTCCAGCGCCTTCAGGAGGATGACGATGTTGTAGGGTGTCCAGCAGATGAAGAAGGTGAGCACGATGACAAAGATCAGCTTCACCGCTCTGCACTTCTCTCTCATGCGCGTGGAGAGGACCCTCATAGTGATACGCATGTAGCAGTACAGCACAATTGCTACAGGGATCAGGAAGAAGACAAAGAACTGTTGGTAGTAGCCAAACAGCTTCCACTTGGTCAATGTGTCGTGGTCATAACCAACGTTCTCACACAACTCGCCGTATTGCTTGTCGGTGAATGTGTCGTGCAGGATCAGCTCTTTCACGCTAGATGCCAAACTGACCACCCACACCACCACGGAGGAGCTGATGGCGTAAGCCTTCCGTCTCTGCTTTGCTGCGGTGATGGCGTGCACCACGGCCAGGTAGCGGTCAAAGGTCATGAGCGTGAGGAAGAGGATGGAGCTGTAGAATCCAATAGAGAACAGGCTGGCCACCAGCTTGCACATGGCCCGGCCGAAGATCCACTCCGAGGCGTGGTAGACGGCGTTGAAGGGGAGGCAGCAGGCAAACAGCAGGTCTGAGATGACCAGATTGAGCAGGAAGATGTTGGTGACGGTGCTGAGCTTCTCATACTTGTAGATGATGTAGAGGACCAGGCCATTCCCCAGCACGCTGATGATGAAGTTGATGTAGAAGAATGGAGGAAGGTACTTGGCACCAAAGTGCACAACATCAGCCTTCTGACATTGAGTCACAAATTCACTTGTTACGTACTTTGGGTTAGATCCATCAGAGTAATTGCCGTATTCTTCCAAAAATTCCAGAAATTCATCATATGAATCCATATCAGTGGTATTCATGTATTTAGCTGAAAAAATAGTAAAAAGTAAATAAATCAATACAAAATTGGTACAAAATGACATTCAAATTTAAAGTTGATAGTGACTACTTGGCATTACCTGTGTGGGATGCAGCAGTAAGGATGAGGATGATGAGGCTGCTATGATGAAGCCAAACCTGTGTGCAGCTCGTCAGGCTGGGTAGTGCATGTGTCTGCACTGGCTGTGAGAGATATGACTAGAACACAACATCCTGTTCGGTGTAGAGAGTCGAGTAGGCAGTCTTCCAATGAGAGCAACTGAGAAATGTGAGGGGTTACAATTGTTCCAAGAAGATAGACAATAATCTTTAAGAAAATAGAAATTGGTTCTGAGTTAGTGCTGGTGTAGAATTGTCACAGAAAATGACACAATAAGTGAATGCAATTACCCAACACACACTTTAAAAAAGAAAACAAAATTTTAATATGTGAAAGATCACAATAACACTTCTGGATAGATATTTTTCTGTATTAAAACACAACACAGCCATAGTTTAATTAATTAAAGACCACATAACAATATGGATAGGCAAATACATAAACATACAGTCCCTTCAATATGCTCCATGGGCCAAAAGTCTTCTTTTGAATTATGATTAGGCAGAATATGCATCATCAGGACTAACAAGATAGGCCTTGAAGAATGGACAGTCTCACTAAATGGACGTCACAATCTAACTACAAATAACACAATCAGGGGAAAAAGTTGAACTACAGGGAGTGGACAGAATATTTAGTAGTCGCAAAGAAACAGGCTGACTTCAATGCATGACAAGATCACCATATCACTGAATGTTGTTAGGAATAGGAATAGGAACCATCATGCATCTGGGCTTCAAATGAGTCATAAGATGACTCATAATGATCAAACGTATGCTTAAAAAAGTTTCAAAATCATCGTTTTTTCACAGACACTGTCTTCCCTATCCTTTGATGAACAGATGGGTTATATGGTGAAATATGGGTTGCTTCACATCCAGCATAGAGGTAGCAGGACCCAGGCAGAACAGTGCATTTTTGTAGTATATTACAAGAAGAAAACAGAACAGAAATATCAGAGTCTAGAACATGGATAGAGTATTATATGACAAACAAACAAAACAACAAAAACAGTTTATGATTTATGCTTTCACAGGATCTCATCAATACTGGCTAGAGTGCAATTCCTGGAGAAAGACAAGACCCATTTAGTGTTGATCTACATGTCGTCTTTGCACTCCTTCTCAAGATCTGTCTTGTAAATGTGTTGAAGATGTTGCTGTGGGGAAGTTGAAAGTTGTCCCATCTATTTCTATCTTTGTCAACATACTTATCTGCCGACTTGACAACAACCATAACCCCACCATTGGATCTCATTGAAGATGAGATAGAAACGGCAAAACAGATGTGATTTCGAACCAGTTTATAATGTCATGGCAATGTACACAAACTCTCTGTCTGCCTCAGAAGAAGTTTGTACAGGAGGACCATGTATACCAGAGTCTGGTAGTGCCAAGGATCTCTGTCTGATGGCACAAGTCAAGGTTCTGACCACTGAGGCTGAGATGGGTGGACAGGTTGGGGGAGTGGACTTCAGAAGTTGGGTCCTTTACTGTAGGTGTCCTGTCTGTAGGCTTGGTAGCAGGAGGATGGGTCGCAGACGCCCGTCTCGCCAGGAGGCCCTCGTTTGCCCGGGGTGCCAGGTATTCCCGGCTTCCCTGGTTCTCCTGAAGGTCCTGGATAGCCCTGGCCATCAATGCCCCTGGGACCCTGCAGACCTGTCCAATACATTATAAGCAGCATTACAACACTGGTCCTAGTAGTTGCAGAAAAAAATTAGTAATAGTACGTAGTAATTGTATTAATATTAATGAGTAATTGTTGCATTATTAATAGTAGCACTTGTTTGGGTATGTGTATGCGTGAATAAAAGTGTGAGTGTCTGCTAGCCTAGAAATCTAGACGCAACATAGTGAGGTGAGTGCCCAGACCCTACATTTTAATGTGAGTCTGGCTCATCAGGCTAAGTGTCTGCTGTTGTTCTTATTTTTCTTATCTCTTGCTATCAGTATCTGTGAGTGGGTGACTGCTACACCATGTTTAAGTTCCGTCCTGGTTGGCTTTCTGGATTGAGTGTGCACAGAAATAAAAACCACAACCAAACATCCTGCGGAAACAAGCCCCTCAGGCATTCTATTGTGTGTTTGTGTGTGTGTGTCTGTAAGCACCACGGTTTACCTGCTGGCCCGGGAGGGCCGGGTATCCCCACCTCCCCGTGGCCTTTGGAGCCCTTCATGCCAGCTGGTCCCATGTCACCTGCACAGAGGACAACATACGGCTGCAGAGTGAGGCAGAGCCAATAGACCCTTTCAACAAGGTAAACAAAAACAATGCTTGAACATTCTATTTGGGCCCCAATCTACTTCCTCTGCATTAAGATAACATATGGAATGTTAAAAAGGAAGTCTTGTGGGGCCAACTATGATGCTGATAATGGAACTCTTTGAAAGGGTCAATAGAGGCATAGTGCTCATGCACCAGCGCAATAGAGTGGTGAAGTCCCGTCCCCTTCTACTTCCGGTCCATGGGACCCATCTTTCAAAAAATTATGAATGGGAGTTAATGGAGAGATAATTATTTTTTGGTCCAGTTTGAATTGTGCCACAAATTTCACATATGATGTGTGTGAATTTAAAAGATCATTTTTCACGTCAAGAAAGTACTGTTGTTCGATAGACTTCAAAAGTTATGTTGGTTTTGTGCGAATCCACTCAGTGGACTACATCTCTCGCCTCAACGATGTACGCCACCAACGTAATGAAACGATAAGAGCTGTTATGCTAGTTAACGGTTGCATCTTGCTGCCTGCTATGTCACTTAACAGTATGTAATGTACAGTCTATGGACGAATACAACTTACCTGATGTGTTTAATCCTCTGACTCATGGTATTTTCTTCGGCAAGGAAAGCCCAATTAAGACCTGTTGCTGGTATGCTTGTACAATCTAGTGTGGCTGTGAATGAGCTAACGCCACTAGCGACTGATGGGTTTGTAGTCGCTTGGAATTACAATCTTCACAATGTTGTAATTCAATAGTTACGAAACAAACTGCAAATGTCTTTACATGAAAAATTGTCTTTAAAATTGACAAACATCATATGGGTAATTCAAGGCACAAGTCAACCGCGACCAGAAAATAATTTATTTTTTCGCCATAGACTGCCGCTCATAAAGACTTCACCACTCTATAGAGGCATAGTGCTCATGCAATTTTTTTGAGGCATAGTGCTTATGCACCAGGACTTCATAGTGCTCATGCACCAGCGCAATAGAGGCATAGTGCTTATGCACCAGCGCAATAGAGGCATAGTGCTTATGCACCAGCGCAATAGTTCAATGTCACTTTTAACAGGCAATTGTTTGTGGGTGTGAAAGAAAGGACATGAGACCCATTTCAACATCCATTTCTCAAAAGTCTGACATCCATCCACAAATAGATAGAGGTGGAGATAACTTTGGTTTGTCTTTTTGGATCTAGATTCATTTACTGTTCATTCATTTACTGTTAATGAATAATAAAAAAATAATTCTGCCAGTAGGGGTGTAAAGGTACACATATTCGTTACGAACCGTCTAGGTACAGGATGTTAGGATCAGTACAGATGTGTACCGAATGTACCAAATGCAGTGTTTAACAGTAGGGTTTTTTTGCTTGCGGACTATGCCTTAAATTCAAGTTCCCACATAAAATTTAGTCAATTAACATCAAAAAATGTTTGACACCTTTTCAAAATACTATGTTGTGCTTCAGAAATATTGTCAACATTTGGGGAATTACACTCATTTTCCACCTCCCCTCGAGTTAAACAATTGATTTTACCTTTCTCCAGTTCATCCAGCCATTCTGTGAGTGGTGATACCACTTTTAACTCCAGCCTAGCATAGATCATTGAATTGGATTAGACCATTAGCATCTCGTCTGCTAGCATCACGCTTAAAAGTGACTAAGATTTCCAGTAATCTTCCTATTTAAAACTTGTCTTTTCTCAAATTAGAAAGTGTAATAAGACTAACAGAAAATGAAACGTGACAATTTTCTAGGCTGATTTGACATGGAACTATGCTCTCATTCCGGCGTAATAATCAAGGAAGATTGCAAACGTACCATGGGTGCAGCAGCACATCGCGCAGCACCTGAAAATAGTCCCCGTAGGCTGTAACTTCCAGCAACAAGTTTGAGCTGCAGCAGATTATTACGCCGGAATGAGAGTATAGTTCCATGTCAAATCAGCCTAGAAAATCGCCATGTTTCATTTTCCATTAGTTAGGAAAATTACCGGAAATCTTAGTCAATTTTAAGTGTGATGCTAGCAGGCGAGATGGTCTAATCCGATTCAATGATTAATGTTAGGCTGGAGCTAAAAGTGGTATCACCAGACTCACAGAACGGCTGGATGAACTGGAGAAAGGTAAAAATCAATTGTTTAACTCGAGAGGAGGTGAAAAATGAGCGTAAATCCCCAAATGGTGGAATATCCCTTTTAAAGCTGGCATTGATGGTGTACTCTTTCTCCATCTCACCTTTGACCCCCATGGCCCCTCTCCTCCCGGGGGTTCCAGGGTAGCCCTGTGACCCAGGCCGGCCGGGGTACCCTGGCGTTCCGCCGGGGCCTTTAGGCCCGGGAGGGCCCGGTTCTCCTGGAGGCCCCTGAGTCGTCTCACAGTGCCTGCAGCTTCGGGTTGCCATCATTTGCATGAACTGTGGTAGCTGGTCTAAAAAGGATACAGAATAATAATAATAATAATTACTACTACTAATAATAATAATAGTATCAGAAGTAGCAGTAGTAGTAGTAGCAGTAGCAGCAGTACCAGTAGTGGTAGTAGTAGTAGTAGAACAGTAGTAGTAGGAAGAGGAGGGGGAGGAGAGGACGAGGAGGAGTAGTGCTATCAGCGCCATAGAAGCCAGCTGTAATAGTAACTGTAACACTACAGCAATGGTTGTGGTAGAGATAGATAACCGCAGGTTGAGATACATTTCAACCCAAGCATAATAGGCTGAGGAGAAAAACAGCAACAAAATGACTCAGTTTCAAATCAACATGAAGCCACTGAAAGTGCAGAAACAGAAGTGGAAGTAGAAATAGTAAGCTAGTAGCCATATAGTAGTAGTGTTAGTAGTAGTATTGTAGTAGTAGTAGTAGTGTTAGTAGTAGTAGTGTTGTTAGTAGTAGTAGTGTTAGTAGTAGTAGTGTTAGTAGTAGTAGTAGTAGTAGTAGTGTTAGTAGTAGTAGTAGTGTTAGTAGTAGTAGTAGTAGTGGTAGTAGTGTTAGTAGTAGTAGTGTTAGTAGTAGTAGTAGTAGTAGTGTTAGTAGTAGTAGTGTTAGTAGTAGTAGTAGTGTTAGTAGTAGTAGTAGTAGTGTTAGTAGTAGTAGTGTTAGCAGTAGCGGCAACACTTTACGGTAAGGGTACATGAATAATCATGAATTCATATGTGAATTAATTCATGATTTATGCATTACTTCATTCCTTTACATCTTATGAATCATTAGGAATTAAAGTGAGTTCAGAGTCTCTAATTCATGACCTCATGCATGAACAACAGAACAACTAAAGCATTAATTACGATGGGTACATCATTAGGATTTATGATTTCTTAAGCATGATCATCATGATTACATGAATTTAAGGTTTTGCTCATGAGTTCATCATGTCTGTGGCCCCCCAACTAATGTGGTGAATAATGGCATATGTTTAGAGAACTTCAAAGTTGTAAGAGAGGGTTAAAGCGGCTAGTAATCAAGGATCTTTGAAGTTGTGCTCAAATCAGAATTTGAGCAGTGATTATTTCCTTTTCTGCCAAAAATGTGGTTATCATGATCATGCTTAATAAATCATAATTCATAATGATGTGCCCACCATACCTAATGCTTTAGGTGATGTGTTGTTCATGTACTGTATGAGGTCACAAATGACAGATGGTTACACTTGACATTGTTGACATAAGAGTGACATGACACTGTCATGAACGTGTCATAAACAAGTCATAAATGTTTATGACATAACGCTTATGTTATTAAGTGACATTCGGTTTTTGTTATAACAAGTTAGGTTAAGGGTTAGGGTTAGGTTTAGAGTTATGGTTATGGTTGGGGTTAGGTTTCATGTGTCATGACTATCATGTGTTCATGACAGTGTCATGTCACTCTTATGTCGATACTGTCAAGTAAAGTGTTACCCTGACAGACTATGAATTTATGTCAATTCCTGAGATATTAAGGAATGAAGTAATACATAAATCATGAATTAATTCATGCATGAATTCATGATAATTCATGTACCCTTACTGCAAACTGTTACCGTAAATTCAACTCAATGCAACCCAATCTGCAGTTACAAAAACACTTTTAAATGATGTTAATTGACCTTTGTAAACATATAAAGGACCTCTTGAGAACTCCTCCAACAGAAAAACTCTGAATTTAAAACACTGAACTTGAGATACAGCTGCTGCAGTTGCTAAATGAAGAAGGTTTCATTGTGGTCGAAATGGTGTAATCTCCAATGGTCTGGGCTTTAAAATAGGGTGTGAGCAAGTTAGGATTGGGAAATATTGCACAGGCTACACAGATTTACGATCTGTTTCTTTTTCAAAATGCAGAAGTGAAAGGAGCATGCTATGGCCCACTGCACCAGATGTTTCCCCTTCTCAACTCACTGTGTTGGAAAGATGTGACAGGGTTTATATCCTGTGTGAATACTATGGAGATGAATTGGTTATGGCCATGCAACACCTTTTGGTGGCAAGGAAGCTTCTGTTACAGTAAACACTCCGTAAGTAGTTAAAAGCAGCCAATCCAAAAGAGATGAAGGAGATACTGTAGACGTAACCCTCTCTATAATAGAAAACAAAACCTCTAATGGTCTGTATACATTACACGATTTCAGACAGATTTTGCCACAATTTTGTCGTAGCCAAATTTCTAGTGTTGTGTCAGAAAAGGAAAAGTCGGGAACGACACCGAAGTAGTAACGCGTCTTGTAATGTGACGTATTCAACCACCAGCGATGTATTGTCTGTGATGTTTAATGACTCCACGATCAAGACTCTAGCATGTTACATTCTTGGGGACTCCTGTGTTGACACTGATGCTATCACGGCAGGCAACAAGTATGACATGCTACATGATCTAATGCAGTGTTTCCCAAAGTCTGGGTCACGACCCACGGGTGGGTCGCAGGAGATTTTATTTGGGTCGCCAGCACAATTTATGTTCTGTTATAGGCCTAACTGATACCATTTGTCATTTGATACCAGGAAAGCTAACAGTTTTCTATTAGGATGTAGTTTGTTAACTACCACAGTCACAGTTTTGTCATAAATTGTTCTTGAATTTCTCCTGGGGATCAATAAAGTATCTATCTATCTATCTATCTATCTATCTATCTAAAAAGCTCATGAAACTGGCGCATGAAACTAGGGGACGAACGCATCGCAGAGGGGGTGCCAGAGCATGGATATCTACCTCTCAAAATGAACCCGTTCTGTGGGCCTTCCCTGCCATGTACCTGCAAGGGCAAACTACAAGGGACATGAATCCGCCTATTTGCACGAACATTAACAGATACCAGCTCCTCAACTTCACCGATTAAAATCTAGTGACCGTGCTGTCAACTAAAGCAGACATCCATAGACCGGACATAAGGCCATTCAATTTGCATGTAGATAGTTTCGATTGTAGATGCAATCTTTAAAGTTAATAGCAACCTCCTCACATTCTTATTTCGGATTTAAAATGCACAACAGTGCATTAGGCTACAATTTAAATGGACATTTTAAACACTATTCCTCTCGTTTTCTACCTCGATAACTCCAAAGTAAAGGCGCATTCTTCCGGCTATTGCGCAAAAGCCTCTTGTTCTGATATAACGACTATACAATATAATATAATACAACAATGCAATATAACGACTTGAGTTATTTGCTGTTTACATCGGAATTGACGTCCATAGTGTTATGGACCCATTTGTCTGCAACGCAACGTAGCCTACAACCTTTTTTTTTAAAATACAAGAACAGCTTACTATGCTGACGAATGACGACCGCGTATCTTTTCAGTAGTCATTTCCAATTTTTCACGCTGATGGTGCTCAAAATGCACAACCGTGTTCAAAGCAGGATCTATCTATATCTATCTAGATCCTATAGCAATGTATGGTTGGGGAAGGCATAGAAAAGTTGGAGAACCTGTGGCCTAAAACAATATTGGTGGTTGCAGGGTAGATTTGAAGTGAATGGGTCAGATGGTCTGTCATTTTTAAAAAGTGGGTCCCCAGAAAAAAAGTTTGGGAAACACTGATCTAATGTGGCCAATCTCCCGACCAAGACACTGCAAAAATGTATGGTTCTCTGATCGCCTAGTCTGACATGGTCAATCGTAAAAGACCATTGTGGAAGACAAATCATGTAATCTGCACAGGCCATAAGGTAAGAGGGAAAACTTTGCATTGGCTTCCACCAGGTCCATATGCGATCACATCATATATCGGTACACATGAGTGAATGAGTGAACATGTGCAAAAAGAACAGCTTGTAGAGTAACTTACTCTGCAGCACAGTAGCGCAGATTTTCATGAGGTGCTCTTCTGAAGGGGGCTTTCCCTGAGAACACATGTCATAGGTAAGTCACACACACACACACGAAAATCCACTGCTTGTTGTGTTTTTGAAATCACAAGAATATGGTTTGACTTGTGGTGAATATCTAAAGGAGCATGTGAGTCTTCTTTACCACAGTAAACATGTCTTGAAGCAGAATCAATACCTAGTTTAGGCGTGGTTTTAAGATTTGCAGTGTTCATACCACACACACACACTCTTTGAGAGAACTAGTATCCCACTCACAGGTTTCCCTGGGTACCCAGGTACACCTGGCAGCCCTGGTGGTCCATCCTGGCCTGGAAATCCCCGGGCCCCAACAGCTCCTGTGGGGCCGCCGTCCCCTTTCCTCCCGTCAGCCCCTCTGCCTCCGGGCTCTCCTGCTTCGCCCCTCTAGTCAGTGAAAAATGACAGACACACAGATATACAGATCATACAGGCCGCTGAGTTATATACTAATGAACATATACTGAGTTACATAGATCATAAGGAAACAGTGTTTGTTTATGCATAAACAAACAAAAAAACAAATAAATATAACATTAAATCACAACTTATGTCTTAGTCTTTATGAAAAGCAGCAGTCATAGTTATGATAATACATTTCAGTGAAGAATAATTCCTGTATTACACTGTCCCACTATGCAACAACATAGCCCTGGGAGACAGGTCCTTCAGCACCATGGCCCCTAAGATCTGGAATTCCCTCCCGTGACCACCCCTCCGTGACTGCTCCTCTCTTCCTTTCTTCAAAGCTCATCTCAAGACCTCCTCCACTATTGCATACTAGACGTTTTTTGTCTCCCTCAACCTCTTGTTTTGTTTTGACTTTGTAAAGTGACCTTGAGTGAAAATAAACTGAAAACAATGAGTTAAATACAAACACACTTTCGCTACTTGGCCATTACAGGGAAGTATTAAACTGAACTACTGGGCTACAGGGAACTTGAGTTCCCTCTGAAAAATGATGTGGTTATGATACATCTTCCTCTGAAAGTTACGCTTATTGCAGAAGAGACTGAACACTTTTTTATTCATGTCTTAAGATGCCTGGAGATTGCTTTCGATAGTCAATAGCAGTCATGTCAGTTTAAAGAAAAAAACGTTTTTGGAGGTTTCCAAAAAGCCTACCTCTCCCTTGCTTCCACGAGGGTCCAGGTCCTCCCTGTAAGACACAGATAACACACACTCAAAGTTGTCCAGAAACAGTAATGATCAAAGACAGGAGTAAAGGTCAGTATTAATCCACATAACACTCTCATGGTCTGTGTCTTACTTATAGCACCATTAAGATGAAGGACCTTGACATTTCCACAATGGAGAACCCTGGTTCTAGTTGTTCTTTACTGGTCACTGTTTGACACTCATAGTACAAAATAACTGGCCTGACTAAGTGACGTTAGCAGAAAGACAACATGGACTCTATGTGAAGCATGCATGCACAGAAAGTCAAAAGGTCAGAGATGATGGAGGTACATACAGGTGTGCCAGGGGTCCCAGGCTGGCCGTCAGTGGCTCTCTCTCCCTGCAACAACAATACCCATAAAGTCACTGGATCTTACTGGAAAAGCCTTAACAAACAATGCATGTAAGCAATGTATTCCATGTTGACAACAGAATCTGACTCTGTGAACACCATCCTAGGCTAGAAATCTAGAAAGAAATTGTGGCCTCACCATGCAAATATATCGTCTGAAATCCAACTCTTAAAATATCCTGAATGCCACCTGCCATTGGCTAGGAGCCTGGGGACTAAGTAGGCTAGTGCTACCGTTCACTGTGATAAAAGCAAGGGAGCACAGCAAGCTTGTGGTCATGTTACCTGGCTTCCTTTAGGCCCAGGATCTCCTGGCTCGCCCTGAGGAAGAGGAAGGAAAGGTGATGAGAAAAGGTGATGGAACAGTACTGTGACAGGGTCAGATAGCCATCAGGTCTAGCCATTACAGGAAAAGATAACCTCAAGAAACAAAGAAAACTCGCCGGATTTCTACTTTAAGGCATTTGACATCCTCAAATTTTATGGGCAGGGTAAATTCGGACTAGCTTTCAGGCTAGGTTGTAATCAAATCCAAATGCCGTTTTACCAGACTCCAGGCTTCGCCAGGCTGTATCGGAGGACTGTTCGGTAATCAACAGGACAGACATTCTCTGATGGCAGCAACCAGAATAATATTAAGGTAATGAGTGACTGCACAAACAGTCCTTTTTTCTACACTTTACTCAAAACTACTCTGACTAATATCGTTAACATTCCCAACGACAGTTTACACTCGTTATCATCTAAAAATAGACCCTAGACCAAACTGTTCCTTTAAATCATGTCTTATTTAAAGAATTAATTTGTTTATTCATCGATCCATCAAATTCAATCATCCATTCAAGACTGCTACTGTGGGAACAGACAGTGTGCCCTTCTAAACTCTGTGACATATGGTCTAGTGTAGCTCAGTTGTGTGTAAACACATCAGGAAATATCTTTTCCTGCCACTTATTGTATACATTTTTGTCAAGCTGACAACAGTGGGATCAAAGACCATTTTGATCTGGGTTCTGCACAAGATTTCTTGTTGTAGGAAGGGAGTTTACCACAGTGGCCTAAGTGCTTGGTCTAAGGTGTTTGTGCTGTGGGCTCTGGAAAGGTGCCATATGAATGAGTAAAACTGAGCTGAATTGAATTCAGTTCATTTAGTTATGACTCTACAGCCTTACCTTATGCCCTTTGAACCCCGGCATGCCTCTGCTTCCAGGGTGGCCCTCAGTACCGGGCATACCGTCTGACCCCTGTGGGAGGTAAACACACAGATTTGATTATCTTATTTGGAATGGACACCAAATGTAAATACAGCAACTAAACCAAAACCAAAGTTTTACATGACCACCAAACGCTGTGCTAATCCACACATCCACAGGCGCATCCACATGGATAAATAATTGTGCATATTAAGGGTAGAGATGACACCGCCTTTTCCAAAGATGATTGAGTATTTGGCAATTTGTCATTCTTACTCTGTCAAGAGATTTGTAAGCCTCTGAAACAAGTTTGTGGAAGTTTGTGTTTTCTTAGAGAATCAGGTCTGTCAAAGAGGCAAAGCAACAACCTACTTCCAAAATATCTATGACACACACACACACACACAAAAATGCACACAACAGCCCTTGGGCTTGTCAGTCAGCACTCAGGGCATGCATACATCACACTGAGCACAGTAAAAAAAAAAAAAAAAAAAAAAAAAAAAAAAAAAAACATTTATATTGCCTGCTCTGTTATCTTGATCACAGAACAGCACACCCAAATGCCCTTCTCCATTCTAGAGATCTGGTGAAGATGTAGGAGTGTGGAGAGGGAAGGATGTACCATTCTTATCTTGACTGTGCCATCTATGTTTGTGTGTGTGTGTGGGGGGGGGGGCTGTGTGTGTGGAGCTGAATCAGTACCTCAAAGATGCGAAAGTATTTTTAATCACACAGTTGATAGATATGGACTTTCCATTTTTTGATGTGGCTCCATATCTTACCCTGATCGTGGGGTAGGTGGTTGAAGGGGAGCAATAAACGTGATATGAGATTGAGTTTATCAGGAACATGCCCTTTTGCATATACCGCACACAGTTAATCTGGAAACTCACACCTTTACATGAATAAAGCCACACAAAAGAGAAACAGGAAACGTTTTTTTTTTTTGTCAAGATGATGTTTCTGCAGCACCAACCAGTTCAGTGGAAAAAGTGGTTCAGAGCTTGCATGCCTGAGGGTGGTAAATGTGGTTGATAGCAGGTTGGTGTCGTCTTGGTGACACACTTACTTTAGGCCCCGGCGCCCCAGCAGGCCCCTCTGGTCCACGGGCTCCATCGTTACCCTGGGTTACACCGAGAGAAAGGAATCAAGAGTCAGAGCTCCAAGTGACAAAATAAAATGTTATTGTGCAACATCTTGAATTAGGCGAAATGACTGGGAGCATCTCTCTTACACTCACACACACACACACACACACGTTTACCTTTGGGCCTACTTGACCACTAACCCCAGGTGGTCCAACTGGACCTTGCAGCCCCTGTAGATAAAATGGACATGAAAATATGAAATCCTATAACGGCAGTGATGATGCACCATTCTAACTAGAGCTCAGCAGCTGTCTCTGTCAACTGTCTGTTTGTTTAGGCCAAACAAACATGACTATTCTAGTCTGTTCAACCCAGAAATGAGCAAAAAAAATCTAGGAAGCTTCACTATGATGAAACAAACCATTTCATTAACTCAGGAAGTTTTAACGTTAACTTGCTTAGTGGTAACCTGTCTTGTGTAGCTGTACTCCTCTTTATTTTCGGATTACAACAGCTGATTCATTCCAGCCTCAAGATAACTATTCCATAATGGAGTATGAACGTATAGGAAAAGGAACACACACTTTTGGCCATCGGCATTTGCAAGATTCAGATTTTAATGCAGAGGGTCTAATACACAACGCCTCAGTCAAATGGTTCATTCATTTGCTTCCCAGGGTCGGGGACATGCATAAATGCACTGCATAAACCTTACCGGAGGGCCTGCTTCCCAGGGTCGGGGACATGCATAAATGCACTGCTCAAACCTTACCGGAGGGCCTGCTGGTCCTGCCGCTCCTACAGGCCCAGGAAAGCCTCTCTCGCCCTGTAAAAGACAGCATGGTGACATCAGTGGATTAATCCAGTCACAGTTCTACAGATTGAGATGACTGATACGAGCCACTGACAGCCATGGCAATCTTAATCTAAATCATTAGTGGTTAGTTTACAGACAGCCACGGTGCACATTGTCTCCTGTTGGCTTGTCACTTGAGTTTCATTTCTGCTTTTTCACACCGTTTACTCATTCCTTGAAAGATACTTACTTCTACTTAGACAGAGCGTAGTTACACTGACAAACACAACAAAAGCTTTGGACAAAAAGTGTTTGCTAAACTGCTAAACTACTATACCCAGAGCATAACCAAGTATAAGTATATATACTTTTTTAATCCCGTGAGGGAAATTTGGTCTCTGCATTTATCCCAATCTGTGAATAAGTGAAACACACTCAGCACACAGTGAACACACAGTGAGGTGAAGTGAACCTGCCTGTAACAACAGCGGCGCTAGGGGAGCAGTGAGGGGTTAGGTGCCTTGCTCAAGGGCACTTCAGTTGTGCCTACTGGTCGGGGTTCAAACCGGCAACCCTCCGGTTAAGTACAGTATATATACTCTTTTGATCCCATGAGGGAAATTTGGTCTCTGCATTTATCCCAATCCGTGAATTAGTGAAACACACTCAGCACACAGTGAACACACAGTGAGGTGAAGCACACACTAATCCCGCCGCAGTGAGCTGCCTGCAACAACAGCGGTGAGCAGTGAGGGGTTAGGTGCCTTGCTCAAGGGCACTTCAGCCGTGCCTACTGGTCGGGGTTCGAACCGGCAACCCTCCGAACGCGGGCCCTTGAGTTAACCCACTGTGAAAAATGTGTCCACCATCTTGTTTTTTAAAAAGATAAAAACAGGATATTCTTTGGTAGAAAACATCTTTCTTTAATTTATCCAAATCTTTAACACACACGATAACTTGCACACCATCAGTCTGACTCTCCCACACCAACACACTGGCCCTTCTTAAAAGAGCACCTGTGGGTGTGGCCCACTTAACTTAATTAACAATTATTATTTTCACCTGCAGACAGTTAGTCAGCTAACACACAGACAGGAATATGTGCAAAAGCGCATTCAATTAAAAACTGTGTTCTAAAACAGGGAAGATGTAGTCAGCATCTTCACATTACCTTCCCCCTCTTTTAAGCTTGTAAACCTAGTTTCAAGCGCAGACAAAAAAAACAGTAAATTACAATAAATTGTGCAAGTCATTAGTGCTTTAAAAGATCAGTTTAACAATCTCAGGTGACTGCCAGTCTTTTCAAGATCACTCCTTCTTGGCCCAACACTGCACTCTTCACAGTACACAGCCCCCCGATACCTCCTCATCCAGGCCTCCAGACTGCCTGACACACCGCTCAGCCCTCTGCAATCCCAGCAGATAACAGGCTATCCGAGCACCGGCCTACTCCCAAGGCCACAGGCCAGTCTGCCACTAGATATATTCAGGAAGTCCTCAGGTCACTGCTGCTCTCTTGGGCTTGGCAATAGCTCCCCACAAGGCTCACATCAGCATCAAGGAGTTTCCGAGCTATTCCTCCATTAGGCATAGGCCAACCCAACAGGACAGCAGCGCAACTCCTCCAGTGATCTTTTCCCAGCAGGTCTCTTCATCGGCCTGCCATCCCCTTCTCCGCAGTCCACCTTCATGTTCCAAATCAATGAAGAAGTGGGTTCCCTCCACACAACTAGAGGGACAATCCCACCGCTGCCACCAAATGTGAAAAATGTGTCCACCATCTTGTTTTTAAAAAAGATAAAAACAGGATATTCTTTGGTAGAAAACATCTTTCTTTAATTTATCCAAATGTTTAACACACACGATAACTTGCACACCATCAGTCTGACTCTCCCACACCAACACACTGGCCCTTCTTAAAAGAGCACCTGTGGGTGTGGCCCACTTAACTTAATTAATAATTATTATTTTCACCTGCAGACAGTTAGTCAGCTAACACACAGACAGGAATATGTGCAAAAGCGCATTCAATTAAAAACTGTGTTCTAAAACAGGGAAGATGTAGTCAGCATCTTCACACCCACCTTGGGACCGGCGGGGCCCGTGTCTCCTGGAAGGCCTCTGATACCCTGCCAGTAACAAAAAAGCACAGTGGTCAATCATGTGGCATGGGACAACAAGCATGACAGGATTACACATCACAGAGCAGCAGTCTCTAATCACCTTTAAACAGTGGTCTTTATCACAATATGGTGCTGAGATTACTCAAGTGATCTGAGTCATATTAACACCATATTCCTCTCTGAAGATGTGATGAGGCAAACTAATGAAAATGGTCTGTCTGAAAAGTCAAACAGTCTTCAGGGATTGGAACACTTACACCTTGTCCTAACCGGATCTGAGCGAGTGACTGTCAGTGTTATCTGTCTACACTGAATCTATTAAATATGCCCTTCTATTGCATCATATTTCTCATTCAAAATAGCAGAGCAAAGACTTTTTCCATGCACGTATGCATTGTGCAAATGTACAGACTTTTTCCATATGTTAACCAACCAAAATGTCATTGCAATGCAAAACCAAATGGAAAAAACACTTCAACAAATCAGCTTCTAATTCTTAAAGTAAAACTGGGTTTCCTTTTCCCTAAAATAATATTTTGATTCTCAGAATAGAAAAAAACATAAAGGATACATCCATCAAATGTAAAGAGACAGCTTTTGAAGGCACTACTTTAGCCTGTCTTCTGTCTAAAACGTATTCATTTTGACACACATATTCATTTTGACACAGAAGAAACCTGACCTGACTTGGACAGACATGAAGTGAACATGGGAACGGATGGAGTTGCTGGATGTAAAACGAACCATTAATGGTTAAATGATCGCTTGTGGGGGAAAAATCAGTCACCATCTTGCTTCCACCTGTTGCATGCGTGTGTTTAAACTGCTAGGCCACACACACACACACACACACACACACACACACAACACACACACACACACACGCACACACATGCACACACACATTTAGAGGAGGAAAGAACATCCTGAGGTTTACCACAGGAGAGGTGGGGTTGAGGGAAGAGGAGGGGAGAGAGGAGTGTGGGGAGAGAGAAACCAGAGACCCATCTGACAGTCAGAGAGATCAGACTCTGTCCCTGCCCCCCTCTTTCATCCTCTCATCCGACTGTTTCATCCATCCCATCATCCAAATCAGTACTTTTCCACCAGCAAAATCTCTTCGGTCACCTCCACAAGAAAAGCTCTGCGGGTCCCTAAATGGAAGACTCTCCCATCTCTGACATATGCACACAGCCATGGGTATTTTAATCTATTGCAATTTATTCTGAAACCACACTGTCTTCCCATTAGGTTGTAGATGCAGTAACACAAACACAGCTGTGAGTCAATTTGGAGCTCAACCAAAGGCTTTTGCAGCGCAGCTTGATCAAGTCAAAAAAGAAAAACATAAACCGACAACAGCTAGGGTCACATTCATGAAAAGACCCAAATTAGCCTATAAGATGGTGTGTATATATGACCATGAATGAATTTCCTGAGCAGGATGTTATTTATATTTCCTATAAGCTGGCTTTAAGTCTCAATAGTGTCTGTTGTCGCTCTACCAATGGCAAAGGTGCCAAACTTTCTCCAGAGTCCCGTGGCTGGAAAGAAGTAGGTGGTGGATTTTATACTTGGAGCTCCCAGAATAGCGAGTGATAATAATCATAGGCGTCTGGACGACTACAAATGTGCATTGTTCGTCCTTGGCACAGACTGTGCACCTTCACAGACTTGTCCTCATAACACCCGGTAGGGGACTGTGCAGGTAAGTAAACAGAGTGGTCAGACGCCCACTCGATCTGGAGCCCACTCAAACCACGCGGTGAGGACTATTTTGAACGTCCCCCAGTGTCTTTAAGTGTGGTCACATAAACCATATCTGGTCTCAGTGTATACATTAGCTGCGGCAGAAGAAAACAGATGGCAATGAACTGTGTTCTGTTCCACTTATAATATATAGAGTACAGGGCTCAACAGTAACGGTTTCCCAGTTGCCCGGGCAACCAAATTTAGATAGGCTAAGTGGCAACCACTTCCTCACTCATGGTTGCCCCTCTGAGCCTGAGCATCTATCAATAAAAAGGAAACACTCTTTGTGCTCTGTGAAGGGATGGGAGGCTAAGTATCCCGGCATCTATGAGGAAGATGGTAACCGTTCTGCTGTTTCTGCACAACATATCCAGCTTTATTAAGCGATTGCAACAGTTCACTAGTCCTGGGAAACGCATCTTAGAGGGGCCCATTGCACAAAACTAGGATAAGGGATTAAGCCAGGATATCTTGGTTATCCTGGCTCAATTTATCTGTGATCCAGTTGCACAAAAGCGGGATGGGGGCAGCAGGATATGTTATGGTATAAGTCACCATGGCGATTTATTCTGTGGAGCTAGCCTGCTCCAGACCAGGCTAAGTTCCAGGATCTATTTAATCTCATCCCTTATCTCAGTCAGCAGTCACCACAAACGGAAACCAATAGTTATTCCACTGCCCACTACACATTGTTATCACATATAACTAGACCCACTGTCATTATTTAAACGTTTGTGATCATTAATTAACTTTTACATACTCGCCATTCCCAACCTGTCATGTACAATGTGACGTCACGGGAGCGCCATAACCATTTTTCTAACCAATATTCTCCTAAACAGAGGTGTTGCTGTTTGTTGCTGTTGTGAAAAGGCTATCACTACCTACTTTACACCGTAGAAGAAGCAATAAAGCCACTCTAGTTGCCATGGTGAATCAGTGAATCTGTGATCGGTGGCGGGGTCTATTTGAGGGAGCCATGAGTGCGCACTTATCCAGGATCGGCTTCTCCTGGCTTGATGAATCCGTGTCTGCTCATCCTGGCTTGTTCTTTGTGCAACCAATTAAGCTTGTACGCTCTTGTTTTGGATTCATTGAGCGCAGCTCAGTAACTTATCCCGGATGTCTTAACTCTGCTTTTGTGCAACGGGCCCCAGGACTGCAGGTCTCGATAAACATTGGCAATCAAAGCAGCATGAGAAAGCTACATAGCGATTGGTCGAGGCACAATGTGTGGGCCTAGAGGCGGGCACTCCTTTAGACGGGCCAATGGATTCCGCCATGCGAAAAATTAATGTCTCGCACCACTCAATATTGTGCAAGTTGATCAACACAGTCTACCACATCTTGAAATGTTAAGAATCTTTCAAAAAATAAATGCAAATCATTTTTATTGAGACTAACTAGTGTCGTCCTTATTTTAGTGCACAAACAGAGAAAACTGAAAATAACAGGCTGTTAATAATGGGGCAACCATTTTTTTGTCTTTGGCACCAAAACCTCATGTCTGGTTGCCCAGCAGGCAACCACTTTTAAAAGCTAATGTTGAGCCCTGATAGAGTATTACTTATAATATATAGAGAATATATATATATATATATATAATATAGAGAAGGCAAATGAGAAAAAAAACATTGTCTAACTTCACTTACTGGAACTCCGCTCTGTCCATCATTACCAGCAACACTGGCTTCCCCCTTTTCACCCTGAAATGCAAATGGAAACACAGAAAAGATGAAATATTTAGCATGTGATGTAATACTTTATCTGCATGTAGATCATAACATGACTTTCTGACCATCAGTCAGACGGATGTGTGTCCAGATGGAAACAGATTATGGTGTTTTTCTCTCACTCATGCACCGGTCATGCTGCCTGTTTCAGATGTGAAGATTGTGGTACATGCTTAGTAGTTGTGGTAAACATGCACACACATATATAATACACACACAGAAACACACATACACACTAGGGATGGGTAGAGTAACTCGCGACTCTACGGTCATGATACTTTACCGAAAAACATTAAAGCAACACCAAAGAGTTTTTTGTACCTTAAAATAATGTTTCCAAAATCGTTTCAGTGGTTCATCAACTCATAACAGGGGGAACGGCAATTCTGCATTTGTTTCGCGGCCCTCCATCGGCTATAACCGTACTATGTAAGTTTGCCAGATCGGGTAGCGGATCTGTAGTTCGATGGAATGATACATAAGAAACTACAAATTTGACTTGCATCTGATGTCGCAATACATCGTACTTTTATAAGTCATGCAAAATAATCTACCTTGTCTGTGGACATCATTATTTGCAAAGCCGGTGCTGGATAAACAAATAGCGTGCGTGCGACAGAGGGAAAGTTCTTTGGTGTTGCTTTAATATCACGATTCAGCAATTCTGCAAAACTTCATACATTGCAAATGGGACAGGCCCTTTTGGAAAACATTGGTATTGAGATGATCAGTCAACTTGAATGCAAGAGTTTTAAACAAATGTGTGTTGCTTATGCAGCCGTGTAAGGCCCGTTTCACACCGGGTGTTTGGGCGTGAGCTCGAGCCGCGCCAAAAACGTGTGCATGATAGAAATAGGACTCTTATCATGTATCAATTTTTCAGGCCACACGCGTGTTGGAAGCGTTTCTGTTCAAAACAGTGAAGAAAAAAAATGACGTGACAAAAAAAGAGACGTTTTAATTGGCAGAGAGGCTGCCGTAGCGCTGTATCAGACACGCTTCTAGTAAGCCAAGACATAGAAAACGTCATGCAGCTGCCACGCAACTGACACGCAACATACATGCAACATACACGCGATGTTCCCAGTGTGAAGCGGGCCTAATCTGCAAAGCGCTGCGGTAAACAGTGGGGCTGATTCAGACTGGGTGCGTGGCATGAGCGTGTCAGCTGTGTGGCGTCCGTTTTTATTTTGCCTCCCATGTTAGCAGGTTAGAGCTTGCACACTACCTGCGTGACACGGCAAACCGAAAGCGTGTGCATGCTAAAAAATAGGACCGACGCCTATTTGTCACGCAACACGCAAGCGTGTTGGGAGCGTTTTGATTCAAAACAGAAAGTGAGGAGATGTTTTAATAGGCAGAGGGGCCGCCACAGCCCAGCGTCAGACACATTTCTGGTGTGCAAAGACGTAGAAAACGCCACGCAGCCGCCACACAACTGACACACAACAGAAACGGCACGTTCATGCCACGCACCCAGTCTGAATACACAACAGAAACGGCACGTTCATGCCACGCACCCAGTCTGAATACACAACAGAAACGCCATGTTCATGCCACGCACCCAGTCTGAATACACAACAGAAACGCCATGTTCATGCCACGCACCCAGTCTGAATCAGCCCTTTTCACACCACAACACAGGTTCGTGGATATGAGTGTCGCGATTTCGGTTTTGATACCCATATTGTTACAGCCCTACACAGGGGTAATTCACTGTGCTTTCAATGGGCTAAACAAAAGCAAAGAATAGTAAATAAAAGCATACGTTAGGGCAAGTTAGGGCAATACATTTAGTCAGCCATCAAAAAGCAATTGAGAACAGTTTGGTATAGATTTGAAACTGGCAACATTTTTTTTTCCAGCTTTTCCAAAGCTGAACTGCATATCAGGTAAAAGCTGTGTCACCATGTTCAGTTCTCACAGTGGGTTTTATCAACAATTTTTTCCTGTGACGTCAAAGTCAAAGTCAAAGTCAGCTTTATTGTCAATTTCTTCACATGTTCCAGACATACAAAGAGATCGAAATTACGTTTCTCACTATCCCACGGTGAAGACTAGACATATTTTACCAATTTAGGTCCACAGACAAACATAACATTCAAGTAAACAAAAAAGTAAGTAAATAAGTAAATAAGAGGGCACATATAATAATGAAAAAATAAGAGCAGCAAAATTTGGTTGAAATTGTGCATAGACAGTCAATAAAATACTAGTGCAAAGTCAGGCCAATAAAAGGCTTGGGTAGTTCTGTTTGACCTAAGTAAGAAAGAAAGTGGCATAGTGGTG
This sequence comes from Alosa alosa, assembly GCF_017589495.1. NCBI lineage: Eukaryota > Metazoa > Chordata > Actinopteri > Clupeiformes > Clupeidae > Alosa > Alosa alosa. The sequence continues at coordinate 25,869,713 of NC_063189.1, read as the reverse complement.
CAAGTTATGTAAGAGCAGCAGAAGTGTTGTGTTTTCAGGACAACAACACCAAGTTGTAAAGTGTACAAGTGTGCAAGTGTGCAAGTGGAGTAGTGCAGGCGGCCATTTTGGTCCAATGTCCAGGATGTTATGTAGCTGAGGGTGGAGGGGGGAGGAGGGAGAGAGTTCAGCATCCTTACAGCTTGGTGTATGAAGCTGTTGGTGAGTCTGGTAGTCTTGGGAGCGCAGGCTTCTGTACCTCTTCCCAGAGGGCAGTAGATCAAACAGATTGTGAGCGGGGTGACTTGCATCACTCACAATTTTGGTCATATTGGCGGGTGAGGTGGGTGGTGTAAATGTCCTTCAGGGAGGGGAGTGAAGCACCAATAATCCTTCCAGCTGTGTTCACTATGCGCTGCAGGGCTTTCCTGTTGTATTCAGTGCAGCTTCCGCCCCACACAGCGATACAGCTGGAGAGGATGCTCTCAATGGTGCCTCGGTAGAATGTGTGACATGAGTGGTCTGTAGCGTGTAGCCTAGTAAAACATGTCTAGGTAACTGGGTCCCATTCCATTTAGCAATTTAAAAACAAGCAATAGGCCTTTAAAGTCAATTCCGTGACTTACTGGAAGCCAGTGCAGTTATTTTAGTTGTAGTGAGAACCTTAGCTGCTGAAATTTTTATCACCTGAAGCTGTTTGATGGTCGTTTTATATAGCTGAAGTGGGTTTTATCAACAATTTTTTCCTGTGACATGAGTGGTCTGTAGCGTGTAGCCTACTAAAACATGTCTAGGTAACTGGGTCCCGTTCCATTTAGCAATTTAAAAACAAGCAATAGGCCTTTAAAGTCAATTCCGTGACTTACTGGAAGCCAGTGCAGTTATTTTAGTTGTAGTGAGAACCTTAGCTGCTGCAATTTTTATCACCTGAAGCTGTTTGTCGTTTTATATAGCTCTGGAAAAAGTTAAGAGACCACAGCACATTTTTCTGATGTCATCCTACGGTTAATGAGCGACATTCGAAGGAGTTGACGGACATATTCAAAATTAAGAGACCACTGCAAATTTGAATATGGCCGTCAACTCATTCGACTATCACTCAGCAACCGTAGGATGACATCAGAAAAATGTGCAGTTTCTAGACACACTTCAGTGTTTGCTCATGTTTATGCATAAAGTAGTGACTCTGGTAAGGTAAATTGGTGGTAGCGTATCAATAATCTATCTGTATCACTCTAAAATAAACCATATTGTATGCTGTATTGATATTTTGTCCCACCCATAGCACACACACAAAAACACACACACACACACACACACACACACACACACATACACTATAACCATACACAAACTGCATAACCTTCTAACAGCATATTTACTAAAGCAGGGCTGAAGGGAGTGGTGTGTGTGTGTGTGTGTGGGGATGTGGGGGGGGGGTTAGTTCCTGAAACAGGAGGCTGCCACATGCCTGTACTCTTTTGAAGTGCTGAACTTCTCTCAGCTCTGAGAGATCCACAGGCAGGCAGCAGCCTGTCATTTGCCAAATAAGAAGCCTGTATGATCTTATAAAAGTGCTGGTAAAACTGTAATGGTTGTAAATATTGAGGAAGACTAGGGCTGATTGGCTCCAGGAAATGTGTAACCCTGACAAGTGAATAAAGCTAACACACTTGCACTGTTCCACATGGATGGCACTATTAAGATGTCATGTCACCAGTTCAGGATTACGCTAAAAAGTAATAATGGTAATTGAACAAAACATATAAAGCACACTGGAGAGAGTGGAGAAAAAGTGGTGCCATTATTTCTTAAACAACTTAACACATTTCATTAATCTACGACAGATATACGGTCAGACCCAAAAGTATTTGGAGAGTGACACAATTTTTGTACTGTTGTCTCTGTACCACAAGAACAGATTTGAAATGAAGCTATGAAGATGTGATTGATTAATTCAAGGGGCTGAACAAAAATATAGTTTTATAATGTATATGACTTCATTGTCACCCCATTGGATCTGAGTGTATACATCAATGTGCAGTGCTGTGTTCATGCAAAAGCTCTGTATTAAGATTTCAATCCACCTAAATGGTCCAATTAAGTTAAGTTGCTAAGAAACTGGTATTCCGTTGTATTGAAAGTGTGTCATTTTTTCCTCAGTGTACAGTAATTAGGATAAGCCACAGAAGGGCATGAAGCTATTTTTGGGGTTTAACCTCACACATTAAAGAGTGATATTTGTATTGTGCCTGTCAGGGTTGTAATTTATGTTTTAATAAAGATGAAATGTGTAACTCTTTCATATTGGGAAAGTCTTCTATTTGCATAGTTTAAATCTTTCATACGCTAAAAGGTTTTCTTAAAATACTAATTTCCCTTATTCAAGTGATTAGCAATGTTTTAAAAACCTCAAGACAGCAAGAGTAGAGATAGAAAGAGAAATTAAATAGCAAGGTTACAATGAGACAGAAAGAGAAATGGAATAGCAAGGGTACAATGAAACAGAAATAGAAATTGCCATCCTAACAACATGACTGTCACGTGTGGGAACTGAATGCTGACGCTTCACACTGAAAGGCCTGTGATTATGAGGCAAGACCATGTGGCACCCAAGACTGCCTTAAAGAAGGTTATCTATGAGATACGCTGTATGAAAAGCCATGTGAATTGCCAAATTACAAGCCATCTTCTGCATGTCAAAGTTGGCTACTATCACTGGGCAAAGGTCGCCGCATTCCCACCTATCTAGATAATCAAATTGGAATGCTGGCGGGCTGGCTGGCACTGCAGGGCTCCCCCATCAGGGAGCCATCACCCTGGGGGAACTGATGGAGGGTGGGCCTGTTGGGGCCTGTCTGGCAGGTTCCTGCCCATTAGATCACTCTGATAGTGACAGTGATGGGCACCCTTTGCAAACACATGTTGCAAACAAACTGCACACCACACACACACACATACACACACAGAAGCAAACATGCAATCAAGCACACTTACTATAAACGCACCTGCAATACGTATGCATCTGCACATAAACTCTGTCCACATGTAGAGAGCACAGCCCCCATCTCCCACTCACTTACACACAAAGTAATACAGAAACAGAGAAGTATTAGGTCTGCAACATTCAACAACCTGGAGGACCTCACATACTGACAAGAGGTAGGTTTTGAATTACAACATAAAGTAATTGTACCCTCTGCCTGGTTGTCTATAATTTTCCCCACAAAAGACAACACAAGAATACCAATTAAGAACATCCTTAGATCCCTCGAGGCCGATATTACATCCACCTCATACAGGGCTTTGGGAATTTCAAACGCCTCAACAAATCATTTTTCGATTCTCCCTTTTAAATAATCATCAAGATAGCCAGCCTCATTTTAAAAACTTGCCATGAAATCATCGGAGCCCAGTATGCTCTCTGTCTCTCTCCCCCTCTCTCTCTCTGTCATTTTTTACTGCCCTGGCTCTGTGTGCGTTTGCCGGTGATTAGAGGGTGCGTAAGCTGCGGACGCTGCACCGGCTGCTCTGCGGTGGAGAACCCACCCCGGCGAGGCAGCTTTCATCTGTACCACCACATGAAATCCACCGTCGGTTAGCTAATCATCCAGCACACTGGAACGGCGGGCATGCGGGAGGGAGGGAGGGGAGGTTACGGGATTGGAGGGGAGTAGAGGGGAGCTGGGGTTGTAAACCTCAGGGAATGGTTCCAGATTTACACAGGTCTGGTATTTACGCTGTCTTGTAATCCAAAAAGGCAGGGCATCAGTGCGAGTGGTTGCGGTGGTGATGTGTGCGGGAAAGGTGGGGTGTGCAAATGAATTCCAGACGACAAATTTCTTGCGACCGAGTAGCATTCATCACACTTATTCATAACATTTCCCAAGTGAATTACTTTTATTACATCTAGTGATACCCTGCAACACACACACACACACACACCTCCCGCAAAAGATACCAAAATCTATTTTGCCTAATAAGACTGCCAGGGTGCTAAGCATCATCTGGGCCTCTCACAAAGAGCATCACCAGTCACAGACAGACACAGTTTCCTTCCTCTTATGCAGAAATGACATCTTTTTAGCTTCACTGCATTCTGAGAATGGTAGGGGTCCTGGAGGGATGAGAACCCTCAAGTTCCACTCTCTATGACACTTACAGCTTTTGACCTCCAAGAGATCTGATAAGCTCTGGGGTTGTAAGATGGTTTAGAAACTGTAAAATATCTAACTGTCACACTTGGAGGACATTGTTCCTCTTTCGTTGAATGCAAACTCATCACCCACATCAACCAGGGAAGTTCTACAGTACTTGCACAACTGACAGATGTGCATCTAATTGGGCATTAGCAAACCTTGGATAGTTATCGCTGACACCATGTTTATAGTGATACTTAGCAAGTTAGCGAGTTAGCAACGACCATAATTGACAATGGAGTCTATGTTAAAGAATAAGATAATGCACTAATAATGACACTGACGCTAATGTCAGTTGACATTATATACTATATATTATATACTCCAATACCATGGAGTCAGTTTGGACTGTGTAGAGGAGCACTGAGGAATTTCCATTTCATTTCAATTCAATTCAGTGACAGACTGTTTAATGACATACTGTCACAGGCTGATTAAAGTACTCATAAGGCGGCCGATTAAATAAAAACTGTCCACAGAGGGTTCAGGGAACTCCGAACTGTGTAACCAACAGGACATTATTGTAGTAAGTAACTTTGCAATTCAAATAGGCACTTTTGGGTATTAAAAATAATCTTTAAGACTTATGATAACATTTATCCAGTCTGTCATCTTTTCTACAGAATCATTCAGCCAAAGTCTCTTTAATGATTAAATTACTTTATTTTATTACATCATGTAAAAAATCATCTATTGACCATTAGCCACCATGCTCCCTCAAAGATGTTATGTGGACAACGTCCGTAAATGCGGATATTGAGTCATTACAGAAGCTGAGAATGGGGATTCACCAGAGTCAGATTCTAAATGTCACGTCTGCAGTCTGCAGTACAGCAGCACCATGCGTGCAATTAACACAGAGCGAACACCGCCTAGAGCCAGGAACCTTTTCAAAGACTTGGCGGAGGCAGAACACAAGCAAGTGTGTGTAGTTTAATAGGTCTGTAAATAGCTGGGTGTCAGTGGGTTTCTACACACACACACACACACCAAGACTCATACACATACACACACACACACACACACACACATACACACACACTGTAGGCAGGGAGCTTTCCCTTTGGGCGACATGCAGATGCAAGGACAGATGCTGATGTGTTTTGAAAATAGGCCAAAGTCAGGGATTCTACCCCCCCAATGTCCACCATGATGGAAAACCAAATTTCCAATCAGAATTAAGCTGTGTTGCACTCCCCGACAGAATCAAATCGGTTTGTCTTTCACTCAATCTTTCCGATGGCAAAATATGATATCCTGAATATTTCTTAAACTGTAATTTGCCCCCATTTCTTCTGACCTCAGCCGACTGGGCTAAGTGGCGTTAGCTGCAGTCACTGGAGAACTTGTAATCAACTTTACAGTTCATGTACAAAGTTGTTTCTGGGGGGAGACGGAAGATTTTCTGCTAGCTTTCTTTCATATATGGCTTCAGAGCAGTATTATCTTGGAGACTGTTAGGCTGCAAGCTGAATGTCTCAGAACAAACAAATTCTCGCCATGGAACCAAAAAATAAAATGGCAACCCTTACAAAGTTTACCCAAGGTAACAGGCCATACATAAACAAATAAAAGGGAAAATCACCCTCTCAGTGTTTTGTTTAGCAACAATAATTTCCTACACATACAAATACAAATACAGATAGATACACACACACACTCACACACAGTCATACAGAGAAATGTGCTCTTCCTCTCTATACGGCTCAGTCTGACTCTTTATTTAGACGTGCGATGGAGGCGACATACAGTTCGTCTGCCTCCTGTTGGTCAAGCACTAAAAAAGATGAATCAAATACACTGCTAACCACAAATATGCATCCTTAGGGCAAAAATATATCGCTGCACATACATAGCCCTCTTTGAAGGGAGTTTCTTAAAATTACGCTCCATGTAACTATCGGCTAAGATGATGAGTGGTGTAGGATATCATGTTTACCTCCTGGGAGAAGCTGTGGTTAAACGGCTTTCAATTCCACTTTATGAAATCTAAAGTGCCTTTGCTTGTAAATGATAGGAAATCGGTCTTACAAGAAGTCCAGACAGAAGCTTCCTTGGCCTTGTTTTTTTTAAATATGTATACAGTATAAATTTTTTATATATACACAATATAGTATATTTGATTGAATAATACCTTATGCAGGTATGTAGTTACTTTGGTTGGCAAAGTTATATATAAATATAACTTCACATAGCTGAGTGTTTGAATTTTGAGGTGTGTTTGACATTGTACATGGTAGTGATTGTGTACAGCCTTAGTATATGGTAATGAATAAACCCTAACTTACCTTTGGGCCAGCTGGGCCAGGTAGACCATCTGTTCCTGGCAGCCCAGGTTCCCCCTGGAAAGAGTTAGCACAAATACGGACATTGAGTCACATCGAAAACACAGTCACACTGTTACATAAAGTTCCTTAGAGAACATATATTGGAACTGTACTGAGTAGAACTACATCATCAACTACATTATCCTTGAATGGTCCATCAAACAGTAGTTACTGAAATTGTTCTGAAATGTCTCTAATAGTTCAACTTAGTGACATGGACAGACAAAGACGAGTTTCCATGTCCAATGTTCCTACTTAAATCCACACATTCTACAAACAGCAGACCCTTTAATGTTCATTTTTTTTTTTCAAATAGTTCTGTGAAGAATAAGTCTGTTCTGTCCCCCTCTTTTACTTCTCTATCCTAGTCTTGGGTCACTCAGTGACTTCCTTGCTATTTGTTTGATCATGAACATGTGTGCTCATGAACTCAAATATGCCAAATCAGTCCCAAAATGAATAAGATTATTTCAAATAGTTCTCTGTGGCACTAAAAGACAAGTCAGTGCTTCCCAGCACAGCTAAGGGGTGACCTCTGTGTCCCTTGTGTCATTAATCTCTAGGCCTCCACCCGGTTCAGTCTACGACAGAAGAAATGGCCCATGAAACAGCCATTCTCTCAAGGGAAGGGAGCAGCCCTCAATGAGCCTTAGACCGACTGATTGTTGTTATTAGGGGTGTGAGGATAACACACAGACACGCATGCATACACACACACACAGACACACACACACACACACACTTACCACTGGTCCAGGATTTCCTGGTGGGCCCTGCACCCCTGTCTCCCCCTGGTTCCCCTGAGGGGTGAATAAATGGGAGAGGAGGTTAAATCAAGTGCGTCACTCTACTGAGTTTGCCTTAAAGTTGTAAGTTAACAGATGCACTTCTAGCGCCATCTGGGCCAAACATGGACATTAGCACACATAATAAAGACTGTGCAGCTTAATGTCACAAGACATCTTCACACTTTCCTTTACCTTGACCGCTGTCAGGTCAATCTCATTCAAGTCTAGGTGCGAATATCCTGGTCCCTAAAAAGAATCAGGATACGTTATGGAATCACATACACATTTTTGAAAAGATGCACTGATGTTCAATAACACCAGATAGATAGATATATATTATTAGATAGATATATAGATATAGATAGACAGATGGCCATAAACGATTAACGAATAGCCCTGAACTCTGGGCTCATTAAATTGTCTAATATTGCATTCATGAAGTGTCTGACTGTCTTACTGTGGGTCCGGGAGGTCCTGGTCGCCCTGGAGGCCCTTCAGAACCTATATCACCCTAGCAATACAAACCAAGCAAGACTGTTTATCAAATTTCTGCTTATTAATTATACGTTTATTACACAATCTTTAGATTGTTTTACACATTTGTTTTATGTTTATGCTATTCAAAATAATTAAACACTTTATTCAGTGATTCACTGTGATATTCCGCAAACATTTTTAGAAGTAATTAGATGGTGATGGAAACACTAGCTGGTGAGGGTATTACAAAATAATCATACAATATTACAATGTCATTGATCACAGGTATAGGCTGTTAAGACAGCACAGAAGATGATGACGGGTGTTTACCTTAGGCCCACCAATCCCTCTCTCCCCCTTCATGCCCTGTTGGCCTGGTTCACCCTGCACAAAGGCAACGACAGACAGACGAACATACAGACAGACAGACAGACAGAACATCAGTTACAGTATGCCAAATCAGTTGCTGTACATTCCATCCCAAAATCTAAAAGACAGATGGATAGGGTACCAATCGGTACCATTCAAAGGATCTCATAGTGATTTTTGACAAGGTTTTAGAATTATAGAATTAGAAAATATGTGATAGCATTGCATTTGGGGTAGCTTTTTGTGTTTTATCAGCCTCTTTATGTCCATTGTATGTCTATGGATGGATATCTGGGTGAATAGGCTAACAATTTTAACTAATACCGGTAGATATCCTCACAAAACTTTCACAGCTGATTATTTACATTAAGTCAATATTTTTTTGTATTGGAACTTTTCTGAAATTTTATGTACCGGTATAAGTATGTAAATGAGCCATTATCTAACTGTACTGAAATACACAATCATTTTCATACATATTAGGTACAAAAACCTTAAGACTGGATAAAGTCAGGTTCAAAATTCTTCTTTTTGTACAGTATTTCATTTTGGACAAATTAGAGTGAAATGTTATTACAGTGGGTGTTTGAAGTTTGGGTATTTTGAAAAGATCAGCCATTAAAAAATATATTATCACCATTTTCACAACTCTGAGCCAGAAATCCCCACTTCAATTGTACTTACAAACACTAAAGTTTCCAGTTATACTCCTAAATGCCGGAGCATTTTATAGGAGGAGGTTGTTCATATATGATTTGTAATCTATAGTATGGAAAGTAAATAAAGGGGCTTTCAACACATTTATGAAGACATTCTCAAAATACAGCATTTTAGGAATCTCAGGAATAACATTTCACTCTAGTATGAAAAACAAAAAGAAGAATTTTGAACCTGACTTGTGTTAAGATTTCTGTACTTGAAACGTATGAATATTATTGCATATTTCATTAGATAATGGCTGATTAACAGATTTATACATACCGGTAATACTTTTGACATAATGTAAACAATCAGCTGTGGAAGTTTTATGGGGATATTATATTAGTTAAGATTTGTAGACTATTCACTTGTAATATATCTGCATAAGCGTATAACAGACATAAACAGGGTGATAACACACAAAAAGCTACTACTTAATAGCCTAGAAATCTAGACGCACCCTAGCGGCAGCAAATTAATTTGCTCAGCCTGTACGTCTAGTTACTAGTTATCGTCTAGTAACGAATTTCTATTGGCTTAACACCGTGGATGTTCTCCAATCACAGCACTCTATTTCGTTAGAGAGTCTTAAGGCGGGCTTAACAGGATAACGACATCCTGCGACGGTGAACAACAAGGAAGGTGGCTATGGCGAACGAAGAGCGGTTGTTTGAATCGGCGTTGGCGTCAACTTTGGAGGAGTTGGACTTGTGCTTTTCTTTGAAAGTAGAGCAACACAATGCACTTAAGTCATTCCTTTCGAAGAAGGATGTATTTGCCGTTTTGCCGACCGGATACGGATATGGTCGTAGCGCTGGCCTATTGCATGCCTAGGCAGTTTGAAAGACAATTCTCTGCCCGCCCCTTGGATTAAGCAGGTGAATGATTCGATTCCAGACTATACATTTCAATGATATAGGATGTCCCGCCAGGCTAACTACTTAATGCAATGCTATCATTTCTTTTCTAACTCCAAGGGTGGTACACCTTGCCAAAAATCGTTATGAGACTTATTCTGGCTCAATGACTATCTGTGTTGCCTAAGATGGGTCAACACACACTAGGCAGGGATAGTAAAGAGCTCTCACCTTCTCTCCATGCTTCCCTGGCTCACCTGGATATCCACGCTCACCCTGCTTTCCCTTCAGAAACACAAACCAAAACAAACCTTTTAAACTACCCAAGATGCCACATAGTAGCTTTTCCTTTTCACTCATACATCACTCACAATGCATAATGTTGTGTTCACACTAATATCACATCTTAAGATATCTGCATACTGAGACCATGAAGTATTTCCTTTAAGTATTGACTTCTGCTTGCTGATAATATGCATTGCAGTGTTATATGGTTAATAAAGGGATGGTGGAGTCATTTAGAGATGTCGGTGTGGAGTACTCACAGGCTTACCGTCAGGCCCAGGGGGACCCTCTCGACCCTTCTCACCCCGAAAGCCCTATGAGGTTATAACATGTCAGTATTATATATGATTTCATTCATTCATTTATGCCACAACATTGTCTTTTACTAACATTCACCAACCCACACAATCGACTATTTAGCTGTTCATCATCCACGCATCCATCCGTTCATGTATCCATCAATCACATAAAATGAATAACATGAAGAATTATGCAGTTAAATATCTCTATTGAAGTCTAGTATAGGGTGCATTAATCACCATAGGTCCAGGAAGGCCAGGAGGTCCAGGCTTTCCAGAGGGGCAGTCACAGTTTCCCGCCGTGATGGAGCGATCAAATGGACACTGTGGAGAATGGACACGTAAAGGTATGTAGCTACATACAGTAGATCCCTTGTTTAGCTATGTGCATTCATTTCACATTGTAGCTCAATATTTCATGAACAAATGGTAGGTCTTCAAAGGGACTCACCCTATCATCCTCCTGACAATACAAAAAGCAAAAACAATAGACATATGAATACATCATCATAATTAATATAGTTACATTATGAATTAATATGTCATTATTGTTCATTTCAATATTGGGACAAAAGATCATCTCACCACTGTGTAGATTTCACAGGCAGTCTCTCTGTCACTTTGCCCAGGGTCACAGTACAGTCGCAATTTCTGAATAATAATCTGGAAAAACACCACAGGAACAGCATTAAAACTTCCTTCTGAATTTTCTTCACAATTCAGCAGCATTTCTAAGACCTGAACACCCTCTGTTGTTTTTGTCACCGCTACTCTTCTTAATATTATTACGGCAGACACCCCAGTATAAATAGAAGCGCATAACCAAGCTTTGCCAGATACTGTGGTCACACTGGGGAGCCTGTGTCATCTCCCTGCCAATTCCTCAAACGTTCCCTTGCCAAAAGATGACGCCAGCGCGTGACTGCCTGACCGCACAACCGGCTCTCCTCTCTTACCGGGACGGTGGTCTCCAGGCTGACTTTCTTGGCCACCTGCGTGCGGCCGTTGATATAAATGGGCACCACCGGATCCAGGAGCTGCTCTTCGATCTGCACATCATCTAGGAAGCATGTGACGCGCCTGGGTTTGACCAGCAGCTTCAGCTGATGCCAGTCCGTGTTGAAGAGTCTCTGTGGAGGGAAGCACGGATCACTTGGGTTGTTGCTGCTGTTTTTGGCAAGAACTGCAAAGTATGCAAGGATTTTTATTTTCTTTCCACTGCATATGGCTCCATTCTAACTGACAGTATTTATCCGTCCTTTAAATAGAGTGCAATTGCTTGCCATTAATAAGTACTGTGGTCCTTTAACTGAGTCGCACATTTTTCCATTTAAAAAATGAAACTTGGTACTATTTCTCTGTCAGTGATAATGGGCTGGACACCGATGGTATTAGAAACATTTCCACTCGCACACTCTTGTTATATCTGGCTAACTCTCAATCGTGTGATAGTGTATCTCAAAAGACTTCACATTAATCTTAGTATGTCTTTGTCAGAAATGCATTTTCATTTGCATACTTAATTCCCAAGGGTATAAATAGTATGTCATCTCACATACGCTAACCCCAAATATACCTTCATCATGTCATCACACCATAATAAACAATATATTTTGGTCTCACATCGCCCTAATTCCAATCCAGATGTACTACGTATAATCCCAACTGTAATTTAACCTCACCCACCTTAATTCCTCCGTGATTAAAAATGACCGACTGCTCCTTCTGTAGCACGCTGGTGGTGGTGAAGGTTACGGACTTCTCGGCACCGTTCAGGGTCACGGCCACCTGCCTCAGGCCTTCCTGGGACAGGATCCTCCACAGATCAAACTTCACCTGATGGGCTGGGCTTTTCAGGCGCACTGTCGCCACAAACACATAGGAGGGAGGGAGACCTTCTGGGAAGAGAACTCTGGAGTGGGCAAAAGGGATATTACTTTACAGTAAGTTAAGGGATTCCTTTAAGTGGAGTATCACATTCTACATTTATCAATATTACCTATATCCACAATAACTTTATATACAGATAAGGAGAACAGTGTGCATTCCCTTAGTGTCTGATATCTCAGGGAATTGACCCATAAACTAGACCTTGATGATGTAACCTTATCCTCCAAAAGGACAATGTCAGAGAGGGGGTCACCTGGTGTTCAGGGTGATGTCCAGTCGAGCGGTGAGCTGATAGGCGCCCTCTGTGATGAGCGAGCCCTGGACCTTCTTGGCAGTCATGTCTATCTGCATTCCACTGAGCAGGTCAAAGCCCTTCTCGTTGTTATCCGCTATCCTCATAGGACATACAGACTCTGCAGTAGAGGATTTTCATGTTTCATTCTCATCACAGGCTACTAGGGGTTTACAGGAAGTACAGTAGTGGGCCCTACTTGTAGTCTGTTGATTCATACAGCACATGGTTTGAGAATTAATCATTAAGGCAGTGTTTTAGCTATGTTGTATGAATAGCTGTCTTCAATAATTGGAATGACAAAAAGAGGTTGTCCTCCTTATCCTTCACAGCTTTCTATGAACAACTTTGTTGTTCAATAGCCACAGCACATGTTGAGTGAGATTTCATCACACACACCAACCAATACATAACTCTCTCTTTCTCTAACCTTACCCTTACTTTTTTCCTTATAGATGAGAACGGATGGTGTGACAGATGGTAGCAGTTCATATAAAGAAATTCAATGTTTTGGACATGAACAATGCATTGCTACACTGTACTGTAGGGCCTACTTTAGCCTACTACTGAAATGCAGAATGTTGGACATGAAACTGTAGGCTACTGCAGCTATTTCTGTAATCGGAGGCGGCGGAGTTAGTGGATAAAGTGAAAGCTAAGGGGGTGGAAACATATCACAACATCATAACTATATGTTGGGCCAACCTAACAGACACTTTAAAAGACGCCAAGTAGACCTACTAAATTTAGACCAAAGGCGATCTTTTAAGTTTAATTATAAGCTAGACTAGGCCTATAGGCTACAATGACTTCACCCACCTTCACACAGTTTTTGCTCCATCACATCTTTTATATTTCCAATTGAGGTGTAGTCCTCTGTATATAGAACATAGGTGGAGGGAGGCTCGTTGGCCATTGAGACTAATTCAGAGTTGGTGATTTCGTTCCCAACGCCCACGGCAAACAACACAATATTTTGAGCTTTGGCCTCAACGGCTGCGTCCACCACGTCATCCTGCGAGCGACCGTCGGTAAGTACGACCGCGATGCGGTTTCTTGCTGGCAGTGTGCGGTTGTGCGAGGAAAAGACGTGATCAGTGGCGAACTTTATGGCGCGGCCTGTTTGAGTCTTGCCGCCCAGGTAGCTTATTGAAGATATGGCATTGAGAAGGTCCTCGCTGGTCTGCTGCTGTCCGAGGGAAATCTCCAGACGCGGCGTGTCACTGTACTGCACCACGGCTACCTGTGTGTGAAGAGAGCTCACGTCGAACCCGCTGGTGATGTCCATGATCCATCGTTTGGCCTTCTCGAAATCAGGCACTCCCACACTGGACGAGCCATCAATTATGTACACCAGGTCATTTGCGGCTAAGCTGCAACCTGTGAGAGATAGGTCGTTACAGGTGTTCAGCAAGGTGGGTTCGAGAACAGAGAGGCTGCTTATATACAGCTTAGCCTACTTCGTAGAACTTTTTGGTAAAAAAAATAATAAATTACTTCATTTGACACTATCAAGTATGTAGGCTAACATGCATAAAATGATTCATAAAATGATTCACTGATGTTAAGACACTGATGTTAAGACAAAGAACAAGGTAAACGAGATGTGTTGCCAGACCTGCTTGTATGTCTTCTGCCCCCCCCTCATATAAGGCAGGAATAGCCAGAGCAGTAAAGATTGTAATGTCCACATCCTTACTGTATGCCAATAAGGGATTAAACCTGTCAATAAACTGACAAGTATATGGTGTCACAAACATCACATTACATATTAGGCCTACCACCACACAACTGCAGTTTCCTAAAAAGATAAATGGTAAAGCACCTGTCTTTTTTGTTTGTTTTAAATAGAGACATTACATAAATATATTAGAGTTGCAGTAGGTGAGAGAGAGAGAGACAGAAAGTTAGAGATGTAGTTACTCTGCCACTCAAACATCAACTAAACTCATTGCAAAATCTGTCAACCAAATTGACTTACCTTTCTTATATAAATTAGTTTCCAGTTCACAGTGCAGAAAGGCCCAACACAGTGTCACTTACAGCTTGCTGCTTCAAGTATTCTCATTCTTGGGCCCTTGGTAGTGCAGCCTGAATGCTTTGCAGCTACTGTGCTCAGAAAACATGAATAGGACCGGACCCTGGCAGATCCATTTTTATACTCCGCCCAGGTTGTCACGTGCCTGTTTAGATTCTGGATGAGAGGGTGCATGTGCGACAAGCCTCTGTGCAAGGCGATGGAGGGAGGGAGGGAGGGAGGGAGGGGTGTGGGTTAAACCGTCCACAAACCAGCTTTAAAGCAAATCAAACCCTGTGGTTGCTACCCCCAGGCTCCAGGCTTGCCAAGGCACAGAGGCAGACTCCACACACAGACAGACAGAAATATGAATAGATAAACTAAAAACTAACATAGCTCTTTAGTTAACTAAAGCTAACTTAGCTTGACTAATATAAGCTTTTTGTCAAGGGGGAAGGATTGTATCAGTTCACTGAATTGAATCATTTCTGGGTTGGGGTCACAGGATGCCATAGTTCTGTGGAGTTTGTGGACACTTCAAGTCAGTAGACTGACATAGTGTCTGAAAAAATTGATTTGCTCTTCCTTCACTGCCACTTTCTTGAATTGAGTCTTCTGTGAATTAAAAGTAATACCAAGAAAGGTGCCCACTACAGCTTAGATATTCCAAATTTCATTGACATTCTCTGCTTGGCATAGAAACCCACTGTGTGTGTGTGGATGTGCGCAAAGTTTTTACTAATGGTTCCTGTTATACATATACTTGCACCGCAGATGTGTGCTCCGATTCACTGTTTAAACAAACACTGTGTCAAGCTATTTTAGATCAAAGATGCCACAAAGACCACCCCTCCACCATCCCACCCAGGGTACCAGCTCAGGGGCTGACTTAGAGAAAGAGAGCGAGACAGACAGACAGACAGAACCCCTAAACATGGGAGCACAGAAACATATTCTCAGGTATTGTTTAATACGTTTCAGACCCTCTGCTCATTTAACAGATCCTTCAGATGCACAGTGGTTCATATGTTTATGTAAATGAGTGATGGTGTTCCATACAAAGCCCCTCTTTTTTTGTCTGTGTTGACTGCACTTCCAAGCAAAAGGCAGCTAAAACATACATTTATTAAATTGTTCACAAGAATCCAACCAAACAAAAACATACAACATAATGCCGGACAGGAAGGGGACCAATTTGTTTTTAATTTGTTCCTTTTTGGCCCAAGAAAATAGGCATGTTACTGGAATGCTATGTGGCATTGTGACGAGATGGAAAAAGGTTCTGACATGTCTTCCCGCAGATGTAACCAAACCTAATAGTTATGGTTATGGTTCTTGGTAGACGCTTTTGTTCATAGCGACTGACGGTAATACGGTAATAAAAGTAAAAATTTTAAGTAGTCATATAGTCTACATAACAAATGAGTACTTACATAAGCATACTAATAATGGTAAAAAGTAAACAATTTAACAACAATAGCAAATCGTCATAATAATAACCATAGCACATAATTCAAGTGTTTAGAATTGTTTTCCCTAACAAAGCAGGTCAAAATGGCCCATGGAACTTTATAATCTCTAAACAAGTGGCAATGTAAGCTATACTGTATTTACTTTCCAAAACAAACACCTGCCACAAAACTTTTAGTAATGTTGATTTACTTCCCAGAGCACCGTTACAGCTCTGAGTAGGCCTAGCTACAGTGAGAGCCGTAGATAGATTCAGAGAAGTATATACCGTAGATAGTATTATAGAATATATATATATCTATATATATATATATATATATATATATATATATATATATATATATATATATATATATATATATATATATATAGAGAGAGAGAGAGAGAGAGAGAGAGAGAGAGATAGATAGATATACATACTATATACAGATATACTATATACAGAGATACTATGTATATTTTTTTTTAAACTGTCCTAAAATTGTGAGAATTGTTCTAAAACTTACTGTTTACCATGTTGTTAGTCGCTTTGGTTAAAAAGCGTCAGCCAAATGTAATGTAATGTAATGTAATGTAATGTAATGTATATTGCATATATAGTATACAGCTAGGAACAAAATTATTCAAACCCCTGGCAAATATTGATTTAATGTTGACCAATATGTTTGTTTGTCTTGACTGAAAATGCAAAATATTAAACGTAAAATATTAAAAAGGATTATATAAAGATATATATAATCTCTATACGGCTCTGGATAGAGTGATGCATTACTGCTCTCTAGCGGCAATAGTCGAGAATGATGCAAATAACCTTCTTTTCAGACCACTAGATGGCAACACTGCCATGACCAAAATCTGGGCTATGGTCAGGCATGGAAAATGTAGCCTGCCATTTTTTCACCCCCTATTCCACTTTCCATTGGAATCTTCACAGCATTTTATTCACTTAACATAATTGTTTTGGTATGATTTGGGTTCTGCTTGGAGTCAAAGACGTTCTCATGGTATATCTCAGATTTTTTAAAAAAGATTCTCTTCCATCTTTAGACCAATCACATAGCCCATGTCTAGCCTACAACCAACGCGAGAATTCTGGAAGTTAAGCCTACGAGTTGCCATAAAGAATGCGTGACATAAACGGGCAAGTATTGTGACAAACAATAACCCTACACGCATTTCGGATAATAGAACGCTAGCTTTATGTTATGTGGCATAAAACAGGGAGATCTTTGCGTTTTCCCTTTCCCTTACAAAATATGCACTCCTCTGAACACAGTGGGTCGTGAGAGATGCTTAGGACCCTGCAGTTTCGAAGGAGGGAGGGGAGGAGTTAAAAATGATCGACATAATTTTCTAGAGGCTCGGCAAGCTGGCGAGCGAACTGGCTCGCTGACCACAATTAAGCCGCCAAATGACAGTGCTTTTTATCAGAATCCCGAGCAAAACTTACATTCCAGTATTTGGACGGAGATTGGGGCAAAACAGCTATGCATTTTCGTCTTTGATATTTGCTTTCCAGCTCATCATTCAGAGTTGATAATGCTCAAGATGAAGCTGCCGATGAGAGCGGCGGAGGAGGGAGACAACTCCGTGGAAGAAGAGCAGGAAAACAACGACTGCGATTTCCACGCTCACCGTTTAATTTCAAATTCGGTTCCTTGTAACGGAACGGAGGACTCTGGAGCGAGACCGGCTTGCCCGCTTCCACAATTGAACAAGGAGGCGGTGTTCGAGTGGTTCGGGTTGCACCTCAGCCCGGCGAAACGGATAGAGTTCATGTGTGGGCTGCTGCATATGTGCCAACCGTTTGAACTCCGCTTTTTGGGCTCCTGTCTCGAGGACCTCGCACGTAAAGATTTCTATGTCCTCCGAGACTATGAAATCAAGGCGAACAGCCAGACCGATTTGGGCCTCCTCATGGATGTTACCGATCCGGTGGTCCACTCAAAACTGCTCATTTGTCTATCTCTTCTGGGATCTGAAAATAGGGAGTGCGCAGGAATACTGTTTAGAACACTGAGCCATGTTTATTCCTCTCTTGACTTGAAAAACTGTGGGGTTTCCCCATCCAAGTACGGGGATTCCATGCACGGTCAAGCCCGCTACCCAACAAACGGAGGAGCCGAGTCTGGGAAAACAAAATCTCCTCATCGACCAACGTTGGATATGGAGTCTGACATTAGTTCTTTAGAGCAGTTGGCTCTGCTCTTCACTATGGCATCCCTCCACCCGGCTTTCCCTTTCCACCAGCGAGAAACCATCAGGCTACAGCTGGACAACGTGGAAACTGCGATCGAGGAATACAGGAGAAACTGTGACCGCAATGAAACCCCTACGGTAATAATTTGAAAAGGATACTTCGAAGGAACGCATTCAACCGTATTTAGTCATTCACCTGTTTGTTATAGCTTGGCAATATGAAAGTCACGTAGATACATTATGGTGCGGTGTTGGACGTGATAACGTGGGCTATACGTCGAAGCTAGGGGATGTAGCTAATTTGGAATAGATTATGGAATAGCATACAGGCTGTCTTCAGTGAATAAAAAGCTCAGCTAGATTTGCCTATTAATTTAGCCGCAGTTTGGCCTTAAAGTTGTGTTCTTGAAAGAAGAGATTCTCATAAAGATGGACAGCCGGTAAAATTCGTTCAGAGCCCTCTTCAACCAATAGTAGTTGCTCCATCCTGAGGAGGCAGTGTTTGTTAAAGCGAGGGTATCCCGCTTAGGGGGGGTGTGGTAAATCCATTTCAGGCAAAGATTGTAGATAGGCGGAGCAGGCGTTATTGTGAAATTTGGATCCAACCATTCGACTTTTATTTTTCATTTGTCTGTGCCATTTGATTTTCATTTTTGGAAGTGAATCTTACTATTTATTTCCCGTTTTAAGCTAATTAAGTCCAGTGTGTCCTGGACACGATTTCACAGCACACACCCCCTCATTATAGTGTCCTACCTGATGGAGAGAAGCCTATTTTACTTCACTCCAGCTCCAGATTGTTTTCTCTTAAAGTTTGAATGAAGCTGTAGCCTACTGGAGAGATTTGTATTATTGTTTTAATAATACACGGGATGAGAAGTGAAATTCCTGCAAGGGCCCCTTACACACTCCGGATGTCTGTACTGTACCTCACCTGCTTATCACTAAAGAACTTTGCTGCTCTGTAATCTAGCCTGCACATCATACAAAGACATGCCATTGAAAATATGCAATGCTTTGCTGTAGGTGCAGAACTCTAATATCTAGCACCTGTTAAGTAGACAGTTCCCCGCTCGTCTCCTCCTGTCATTTGGGGAAACCCCATTTCGCCCACACGTGTGGCAGCATCAGCATCAGGTCCTATTCTGCTGGTCTCCCCAGCCAGCGCTGGTTGAGGTGAATCCACCATTAGGCTGCATCTGTGAGGCGGGTGGGCTGCTTATCGGAGCGCCGCAGGCTGTCTGGCCGTGGCGTGCGTGTCTTCAGCTATTCTATCCACAGCTCTTTGATTGGGAACAACCGGCAGCAGGCCTGAATGGATGTATTGTGGGAATCTGGCATTGTGTCTGTATACCAGCAATCTCTTCTCTGTCTCTATCTCCCTTTCCCCCTCTCACTCTCTCACACTCCTCCATTCCCTCTCACTCTGCCCCCCGCCTTCCTACCATCCCCTTTTTTCTTTCTCTACCTATCCCTCCCTCCTCTCTCTGTTTTGAGCAGGATATTGAGGGAAAGTGGGAGGGTTATAGGGTGGACTTGACGAGGCACCTTGTGTGTCATTAGAATGTGAAAGGCTGCCTGAATAAGTCGTTTGGTCATGCTCTGCGTCGTGTGAATGAATGTCTGTCCCCCAGCCATACGGCCTCTCTGCTGCTGTGTACCACGAGGGGATTTGATTTAAATAATGCCACATGATTGTGGCCCAGCTCTGCCACAGGCAGCTGTAACACCAGTTGATCACTTGAGGAATATGGATCGGTTAGCCTTGACGACACACTGTTACACTGATTCTCAATTCTGTTCTTTTCACTGTTCACCTGCTCTGCCTACCCTACTGAAGTGGTACTCTTGAAGTAACAGTGGTGCTCTTTATCAGCTAAGCACATCGGTTTTAGCTAATCAATCAAAAACTAAAACATAGTATGATTTATACATTGAAATGTATGTAGGGCAGAAGAGTTTCAGGGGCAGGATTGACAACCATTGATAGACTATGCTCAAACAAAGATGATACAGACTTTTATCTGGGCAAAGCATAAAACAAAAGATGAGCACCTTTTACCACTGCTGACCATCTCTCTGTTGCTCTGCTTTTTGCTGATGGTACCAATGAGAAACCCTTCCACGTGTGTGTGTTTGTGTGTGTGTGTGTATGTGTTCGGTCTCGGGACTCATCAGTCACTGACCCCTCGCTGGGGAAGCTGTCCGACTGCGTCTGAGACAGTACTCAAGCCCAGACAACAGCTGGTCGCTGGCCTTGGACTGAGCCGGGCCCTGGTCTGGCGCCGACCCAAATGGACTGGGCTGCACCCGTTACTCAGTTGGCTTCTGTCTGGGTAGAGCGTGCAGCAGGGCCATAGGCTGGGATCGGCGGGGAGTAGTGACACAGGACTTGCCTGTCATGAGTTAAAATACAAATCTCTATCTCTCAGTATGGTGACTGTTGGAATAAACCTGGTTAAAGAAGAACTGCTGCACTGCCATTCAAATGAAGGCTAATGTGCAGGATGAGCGGGGGGAAATGTGAAGCCAAATGTATGGATTTATTCGTTTCAAGGCAGCACCCTTGTGACTAACTGAGACAAACACATCCATTCATTTAAGCAGAGCTGTATGACTCATTTTATAATTGGCTAGACTCAATTCTGGAGGCAACAGCATTTTTTCAAAGCCAAAATCTTGTCCACTTTTACTATGATAAATGAAACTCCTTCCAAAAAGTAGATCACCCTGTTTTTTTTTTTTGTATTTAGAACTCTGCGATGGCCTATGACAGAGAAAGGGGACATGCAACTGCATCTGACTTAGACTAACAATTTCTTATTTCCTTTTTCTTGTTTAACAGCCGAATGAGTGCCACAAGTCTGACTACCTCTGTCCACACACTGGGAGAGGCAGAGCGCGGCCATCCCACCCAAGCAGAACTGCTTGCGGTAAAGGTAAATGAGAAAAAGAAACACCCCATTCCTCAGTTTGCAGCTGTTTATCTGAATAAAAGGGTATGGCTTCCATCACACAGAGAGGCATCAAACAGATGAGACGGTTCCTTTCAGTGAGGGCTCCAGCAAGTGTTTCATTGACTGCAGAAATGAATGTAGCGGCAATATGGTCACACAGTCATTTCAGTTCTTTACGAATAACTTCATCACCGTGACAACATTGGCTAGCCATGCACAATAGACTGACATGGCTGAGTAACAATGCCAGTCACTTCTGTGAGCAAAGTTTGTAATGAAGGCTATTTTAAAACTTGTTACAGAACAGTTGGATAATAATATTTGATATTCAGCTCTTGCCTCTTGTCAGAAGCCTAGTCCTTGGAACTTAGACCTTTATGATTTGAAGACTTGGGACGTGCTTGTACTGGATAATGCACTGATGAAATGGATAAAAGAAATGCATACAGCAAGCATAAATAGATAGATAGATAGTATCTATCTATTTAATTTTGCTCTTTTATTTTTTTTCAGCCGTACACATAGAGAAGATCATCTTGAAGGAAATCTCCGCAAGTCCAAGGGAGTACAGTTTTGAGGTAAGTCCACAGTTTTCTCCTGCATCAACAATTGTGGTTTCATCTCTCCAACAGTATCAAGTAGTGTTTTGGAGACGTATTTTGTTGAGAGTTTTTAGGGTATGTTCAAGCATGAAAATGATCAAACAGCTTCTTTTTACGGAGTATGATTGCATCAATGGTCTCTGCAGGGTCTGATATGCCTGCCTCCTCAGGAATGGCAAAGATGTTTTTTATGTGTGTATATTAAGGCATCAGTAAAGCATCGTCTATCCTATTCCATCCTATCCCATAGACGTCTCGAGGACCGTAAGTAGTCAGTATCATGACTGAGTCCTGGTTCCTCATTCTTGCCCTGATTGCCCCCTATTCCTTACCTGCTAGTAAGGGCAGTTTGTAACTCAATGGAACCTGGCTGCAGAGCCCCTGTTGTGGAGGTGGAGGGCCAGGGGTGGAGGCTGCAGAGCCCCTGTTGTGGAGGTGGAGGGCCAGGGGTGGAGGCTGGAGAGAGGAGGTCTCGAGTGAGAGTATGAGACTGTGGCCTGGTGCCAGATGGCTGACGCAGAGCTGGAGCTCCAGAGCACGAAGGGAATGTACGGAGCTCCTGCTGTGGACACACACACACAGACACACACACACACAGAGAGAGAGAGAGAGAGAGAGAGAGAGACACACACACATACATACACAGACACACACACACACACACACACACACAGAGACATCTTCGAAACACAAATACACCCTTGAGACACGAACACTCACACACACACAAACAATAACATACACACATACATTGTACTGAGCCTCTGCTCTCTGTGTCATGTAACTTGATTTGAAGTCCCAGCAGGTCATTTCATGTTATGAAGGAGCGACGGATAGATAAAGAGACAAGTATGGAACCTTGTTCTTTTATTTCCATTCTGCCCCCCCCCCCCTTTGTTTCGAACAAGATCCTGACAAACAGGCCGAAGTGGGGTTGTTGATCTCTAACTGCATCCCTTCTGGGAAAAAGACTATTATCCTCTACCATAACAGTGTGGAGACTTTGTGTTGGTGTGTGTGTGTGTGTGTGTGTGGGTGGGTTGCAGGATGCCCAGAGGCCAACTGTGTTGCAACTTGGACGAAATATCAACCCTCTTCTCCCTCCTTCCCCCTGACCTAGCCACACATCTGCAGGAGGGGGGGAGGGGGGGTTGATTTTTATTATGATATTTTGGCCCCATAATGAAGTGTGAACATGGAAGAACAACAAATGTCTCAGAGCAGGCCTCAGAGCAGAGCAGGACCAAAGTAGCCCATGGTGCTGTCGAGGAGCTCATCAAAAGCAGCCAGGGTCTTGAGAAAGGTCATGTTTACGGTAAAGCTGGAAGAGCCGCCGTTGTTGATAGTACTTAATATCTGTCTTGTATTTCCTAAGCAGACATTTTAAGGCCAAGAAAGAAAAAAAAGTTGGACTTACATATTCACAGTTTCAAACCCCCCACCCCTCACCACTGTGTACAGTTAAATCCTAAAATCCTGTGCTGGGGTGGGGGGAAATATCCTGGCAAAGGATTTTTGTCTAGATGCTTATTATGACTACCATCATCCAGCGTCTAGACTAGTCTGACAGTGAGTTACTCAAGAGTGAATAAGTCCTTGTGTTCCCATGTTCCCTCTTCCCTGGAAGATGTCCTTCCGGCGCTGTCTCTGCAGTGGCCGGGAGGCCAGTGGTGGACATATTGAGGTTGTGTGTGAAGAGGTTTTGTGGCCGGGCCCATCTCTCCCTTCTCCTCTCTGACGGCCTCGGCGGCGCTCCCTGTCGTCTCCCCGGGGCTCGTGGAGCGAGGGGTGAGGGTCTCTGGTGAAGCTGAGTGTGACGGAGAGCTGCGTTGACAGAGGGAAGCGGTGACCGCGTCCTTGCTGAAGTGACCGCCTGTGACACAGATCTGAACTGAAAGTACCCACCCACCCACCCACCCTCTCCTCACAGTAAGGCTCCCGGCGCTTGGATGTCTGTTTCTCGTGCTGGGAAGATGGCAAGGGCTTCCCATTATGGTCAGCATTCGGGAAGATGAAAGAAACAAAAAGAACACACCAACGAATATTGTGTTAAAGGCTTGATCAAATGTGTAAAGGACTAATGGATTCCTGTATGTGCTATATGCTAAGGCAGAATAGTATGTAAAATTAAACTATTCATTAAAATCTGTGTTCAGACCAATAGGTTCATCTGTAGTATAAGTAATCTAGATGAGGGAGCTTAAATAATGGATCCTTTTGGTCAGAAAAAGGGAAAAATCTATAAAGTAGTGGAAAATCGTTAGCCGCGATTTTATTCGCGCTGCTAGGCAGCCTGGATTCCATGGACCAAATGTTCCCCTCAACGAAGGAACCCATCACAGAACGGAGGGGGGACAGCAAGACGATGACGACACACCGAAGCGGTTATGAGATATGTACAGACGCATTTGATAGACATTCGTAGCGCCCAATAAACGGCTCTGGGCATTCGTAAACCACGTCTCGAATACGAGAAAATTAATGTGTAGTTCCCAGACCCCGTCTCAATGAGATGAGGTCTGGCGTTAGCCAGGCTAGAAAATCGTGGCAGTGATGTGGGGAATAGTGTAGGGCAGGGGCATGTACCATAGACTGAAACATCTTGGTATACCATCGCTGAGGCAACTTCTCCACAGGTCAGGATGGTGTCCGATGGACAAAAACTGACACTTCTAATAATACTCACTTAGTCAGGGAGTAAATTGAGTCAGCCCGGGAGGATGACAGGAGCTGGCTGACTCCCTCTGGCTGGGCGTGGGCTGCTCTACTGCGCTATCGCTCAGTTTTTCCCCATCTGCCCCATTAATGACCAGTAGTACTATTCTAGATTTTATCAGGACGAGGAGAACACCGTTGGCTCTGTTACTGTTTAGATAAAACAAAAAATGGTGCCACCAAATTGGGTGCTGACTCTACCAACAATGAACCAGTGCCACTAGTGGCAAAATGTGTTATCCTCCCTGTGCTGTACTCTGCTATATCCTGTAAGCGTTCAACTGTACTCATATTCAATACCAGTATTCATACCAGTACTGCTCCGTTATCACAGACATGAACAATTTAATGATCAATTCAATTCAGAAAATGTTTTTATTCCCCTGAGGGACAATTCCAAGAAAACAGGTATGGCAAAGGACCGACTGTTCATGACATGATCATGCAAAGATCTCAGAGTGGAGCGCTCTTGAATCTTTGATGTCTAGCCCTGTACCTCCTGTGACTGTTATTTAGCATGAAGTATAAAATCACCTCTCCTTCATGACCTAATTAAATCTGTGATCAGTGGGAAGCCTTATAGCTTATGCAATCAGTGCCGTTCCCCTGTCATCGAATGTGTCTGCTAGCTAGGCTTGCTGTTTTCTCATTAACCATTATTAGCTTCAAAACGAATAAAAAAGGAGTTGGCCAAGATCATGTTTGTCTGAAGAGGTGTGTGGGCTAGCACATGCTCTGCTGGATTGATGCCCATACATGCGATGGCAGAGATTTAGTGTAGTGCTTGGGGAATCGGGTAAATCGTAGGGATGAGTGGATGAAATCAGGAAATGAAGTTCAGCGTTGTCAGGCATGTTTTATCCCCTGCACAAATGAGTTTAATCCAGGCTGGACAAGCATCCTGTCTGCCTGCAGGCCGTGATTGGTGAGAAAGGTGTAGTAAGCTGATTTGACAATCAATCAGGCAGATATAAACACACACATAAAGCACATGACTCATACACATGAAGACACACACACACACACACACACACACACACACACACACACATTTGCACACAGCTGTTAGCATGGCGGATGAACAGAGCGGTACGGTAGCTTGTGCCATCTGTTTCCTGGGTGGCTGTTGCCAGAGCATCCATCCTCATTATCATCCGGTGGGCAGCAGCAGCATTAGCACCACCGCCACATCTGGATGTGTGTCACGTTAGTGTGTGCCAAGCACAGTCTGACATCACACACACGCACACTCACACACGCATGCTGTAACTGTCTATTCAGCAGCTCTAACCTAAGGGTCCTGCGAAAGCTGCTGTCATATGTGCCTGACGGAAATCCACAGCCGTGTGCCATGAGTGAGCCCAGCTTGGTTCTGCACGGCTCATGAGGCTTCTGCTCTACAGTTACAAATGGGAATCAGCGAGGAAGAAAGAAGGCCGATTTTAATTCTGTGTGTGTGTGTGTGTGTGTGTGTGTGTGTGTGTGTGTGTGTGTGTCGTGAAAATGTCTGCCAGTGGTATTCATGTGTGGAAAAAGAAAATAAATAAATAAAAAGCTCAGTGTTGATGGAGACATGCATTACACGTTAACTGTCTGTACTTGGTCAGTGTAAACACAGCTCTGATTTCACATAATAGCTTCGAGCTCCATGTCGCGAGCTAAGACGGGGCCACTGATCCCGGGACAGATACACAGTGATGAGTGACGGGGGGGTTGTGAGGGGAAACCAAATGCATTTTTAAAGAGGCTGGGACTCGGCTATTACTGTCAAACCTTAAAGAGTGTGATTTTGTGTGTGGTGTTCGTGTGTGTGTGTGTGTGTGTGTGTCATGGCTTTTGTGATGTTTAAATGACCTGGTGGCAAGTGAGAAGGAGATTAGAGGCCAGTTTCTGTCCTCCCCCAGGACAGTCATAAGATAGACCTTTAAAAAGAAGGATCTCTCCCTCTCCAACCCCCTTCCCTGTGTGCATTCACAAAAGACAGGAAGAGAACCTTCCCTCTTTTCCTCCCTTGTGGCTCTCTCTCTCTCTCTCTCTCTCGTGGCTGTGTTTATACGTCATGTCACAGTAATGCCCATACATCCCACTGCTGCCAAACCCAAATGCCGCCCCCCATTCACTCACTGCAGTGCAGCACCTTTTCCTTTTCCCATGTTCAGTGTACGGCCAATGACTTTCTGTGTGGTGTGTTGGTGGCATCAGGTATTCTGGGCGAACAGGGGGCCTGAGCAGTCCCTAGAGGCAGATGGAATCTTGCTAGGAAGGCAGCCGACCTGTAATAAGTCCCAAAATGTTTATCCGTTGCTGGAACCCCGCTCTGGTGTTGAGAGAAGCAGTTTAGAGCAACAGCTAAACATTTCAGCACCCTCGGACGGTCTGTCTGGGAGGGGGAGGGGGAGGGGGGTAATTAAGGAAAGGATCCTCTTATCGACAGTCCACATGGCTGTCAGCCAGAGGTCCTTTTAGAGAAAATTCCCACTGTTTTATGAGCGGGGCAGCTCATCAAAGATTTTGGGTAACTGCAAATTAAACAGCCATTGCCTAGATGTCTGTCTGTCTGCAATCAGATGCTGACTCCAAGGGTCTTACTCTCCTTCTCTACCTCCTGGTCCGGCACGGAGGCTTGAGAAGATGAGAGCTCAGCATCTTTACTTGTGGTTCACCGCAGACTGCTCTCACTCCCCCGCCCCCCCCTTACATGAGTCATGGTCACCACATCAGAGGGAAGCCGCTCCATAGTCACACATTGCAGGCCACATTGCCTATTATTCTCAGGCTAGAAATTGTCAGTGGAGCTGACAACTGATGCTAGCAGACAGAGCATATTATGTTTGAGCATGGAGATAAAAGGCACTACTCTCCAATATTGATTTGCCCAGGTCACAGCTGGAACAAGAGAAAAGATTGAATTCATCCTGAATGATTATGCCTACCAGACTTAATACAGTTTGTCTTTTTAAAGCTGCTAGAAAGGATTGACTCTTTGGTCTCTCTGCACTGAAAGGCTTCAATTTCTCCCTGCTCCAAATGCTTGTGATTGACATCAGGAAAATTGTGTGTGTTCAGCTAACATTAATTAAGAGTGCCACTGACAAGCTCAGTCAGCTTATTGGTATATGATAAGATATGATATAATACGATATAGGCTAAGAGGGTGATTGATCTGTGTTCACATTTTTACTGAAATGTTACAATAGCCTTATTTGAATAAAGGTGTTTTTAGCCTACTTATGGAATAGATTTGCATTTGATGATGGTCAGGAAGTTTCACTTTTGTAGAACAATGTTTTTTGTGACTCTTTGCTGATGTGGCTTGTGGCATCATCATTACCACAAGAGAGATAGGCTTAAAACTATGTATCCCTGACTGTTTCCCACAGAACTGAATTGTGGGGGTAAGTTTGCAGAATCAACTTGAACAGTTTTTAACAAATTAGCGTAGCGTGGTTATGGCGAACCAGATTTAAGCACAATTTAGTGCAACCAGTAAAATCATTGTGTGGCACCTCAGGTTTGGCCCAGACTCCTTCCAGGTGAAGCAGCAGCTTTAGGTTAACCTGCATCACCATGCAGTGAATCCTAAGCTGGCATTTTTAGCTTCACTGCTTTTGCACAGGCACCACTGTACTCCACCCTGTTTCCTGAAACAATATTTTGACTCCGTCGATGAGCTACAACTCTTCTCCCGGGTTCAGACCCAGACACTAGGTAAATATTTAGATGCCACGGGGCATTTGGTTGGAGAGGGAGAGCCCGCTGGCTCTCTCTCTCTACCCGATGTGAATCACATTCACAGCTGATAGAGCTAGCTGCCTCTTCTGATAGTGCAGCTCCAGGGGCTTAGTTCTGAAACAGTGATCACGAGTAGTACAATTAATCGATCAATCAACAATTATTTTTATAATTGGTCCATCGGTCTGTGTCTTTGTTTTAGTCCTTGAGCCAGAGGGATTGATTGGTAGCCTCTGAGGGGATTAAGTCTCATAGTGATTTTTGGCAAGGTATACCACCCTAGAGTTTGAAAAGAAGTGGTAGTATTGCATTTGTTTTAGGTTTTTGTGTCTTATCTTACACCCTGTTTATGTCTATTATACGCTTATGAGGGGCTATATTTCAGGTGAATAGGCTTAAATCTTAAGCGTTTTTTGAAATATTATGTATGAATTTTATGCAATCATTTGCATACATTTCAAGTACAGAAATCCTAACTGGATAAAGTCAGGTTCTTTTTGTTTTTCATTTTGTTTACATATTTAAGTGAAGTGTTCCTGAAATTCCTGAAATGCTGTATTTTTGAGAATGTCTTCATACATTTGCTGAAAACCCATGTTCTATATTCCGTAACTTTTATTTACTTTCCATACTATCGGCAACAAACCATATATGAACAACCTCTATAAAATCCTCCAGCATATAGGAGTATAACTGGAAACTTAAATGTTTGTAAGTACAATTGAAGTGAAGAGGAAATGCAATGCTATGCTATCACATATTTTCTAATTTTTGGCTGGTATACCTTCTCAAAAATCACTATGAGATGTATTCCCTTGAATGGTACCGATTGACCAAAATTATGGGGTGTGGCTCAAGGACTGTTTGTTTTAAGGGAAATACCTCAAAGTTGTGTCCTTTTTTAAACTGAATATTTTCAGCTTTACTAACTCTCTTATGAGAGGAAACTAAATATCTTTGGTGTGTGGAAAAAACAAGGCATTTTAGGACACAGTTTTCTTTTTACAATTTTCTTTTTTTATGAAAATTACCCTTAGTTGCAAGTCCCTAATCACGACTGACAGGGTTTTTCTCTTGGGCCATCATAGCAGATGATGTTATTTTCCTAAACACAAGGGTTTTGTTCAAGTCGTAGCGCAAGGAGGATGAAGGTTCAGCACTTTCATTAGATTTGTTTTGTATTATTTGTATTGTCTTGTCTTGTATGTTTTGTAAATATGATCTAATCTAATACTGTGCCATGATCCTTAGCTAAGCAGTTGGCTCGTCATCAACTTTTACACATTTTTATATTCTTTTAGAAAGTTAAAGAACGTAACTGTCCCAGCTGGTGTTCCTCCTTCCAGTTCAGTCCCACTGCTCCCTGATTTCCTGTAGTAAGCCATATCTACTGGGGTTGTGGTCGGAGTTATAGTGTCATCAAAATCCATGGAGAGTAATGACGACATCCTCTAAGAATTCCTTCCCTTATGTCCACATTACAATTTAGGAATTATTACACTGAAGACTTGGTCACTGTTGGATGTGGGGCCTAAGAAAGCAGATTAAAACATTGGATAGTCTGGAAAAATATAGCTCTTGAGGTCTTTTTCCTCCCCTATGAAGACATTGGGTATTATGTCTTGCTTGTAAGGCTCATGTTGCTGCGATTACATGTCAAAGAACATTGTTTCCGATATGTGTTTGGGCCTTTGGAATGCAGAAATGTTCTGGACAAATATTGTAATGACCTAGTTTGGCTGCGGCCTGGTTGCTGAAACATTCTGGGCATGCATCGTGTGTGTGACGTCAGTGGACAAGTGGGCGTGTGCTCTGAGAGACTTGAACCAATCACAGCTAACCAGTCTGAGATACACGTCTTTGGGCATCATCAGAGAACTAAATAATTTGCACTCTTTAAAACTGCATTAGGTCATAGTCTGTGACTGAAAGGTGGAATTTTGAGTTTCTTGGCATGTGGAAAATGCTAAGAGGAAAAGGCTCTGGAAAGTTTTGAAGAACGAAGAAGCAAGGTGCAGTTCTCCCCAGGGTGACTCCCGGGCTATAAATCCTCTCCCATAAGATCTACTGAAGTGAAGCAGCCTCTGGAGGAGGAGGAGGAGGAGGGAGTGGCAGGAGGTGTAAGGTGTTTTGTGATGTTTGATCCCAGCCCCTCTTCTCTCTTTTCTCTCCCACGCTTTAGGTGCTCTGGTCAGATCAGTCATCCAGCACTGTGACCAAATCCCACCTTGAGCTGGAGAATTTCCTTTTAAAGGTACACACACACACACACACACACACACACACACACTCTCTCTCTCTCTCTCTCTCTCTCTCTCTCTCTCTCTCTCTCTCTCTCTCTCTCTCACACACACTCTCACTCTCTTACTCACTCACTCACTCTAACTCTAACTCTCTCCCTGATAGATTATCTCACAGATATGGCTGCTGTGTGTTTTTAAATTTAAAACCAGGTCACAATCCCACCATCTGGCAACATCGTTGGTGCAAGTTTTTGTGTTTTGTTATTTATTTCCACCACACTTAAAGAATGCAATAGCTGGAGTCTGGGTCTGTCATATCGGAATGTTATTTTGATGCATTACTTGGTGAACTATGGGTGAATAAACGACTAAAGAAATACCTCTGTGAGTCTGTGAGAGCCATAACTGTGTTTTTATAATCAGGGAAAGTCTGACCTCTTGCTGTCTTGCTGCTGTGTCAGTGCTATTTGTTTTGAGTGAATAACTAGTGGCTGCCCCCCCCCATCTCTCTCTCTCTCTCTCAGCTGCCTAAAGGGCACTGCTCTGAGACCTGTGAGAAGGGGCTTCTGAGGTTACTGAGCCAGAGGGACCAACACGAGCCCATGGATCTGGAGAGGATACTCAAGTGAGTAGGGACACCTCTAACACCTTATTTTCTTGCTT
>NC_063189.1:25818814-25838154 GCF_017589495.1 Alosa alosa | reverse complement strand
TTTTTTTTTGTATTTAGATCCATTTACCACTAAACATATACAACTCTTACAAAGTTTATCTGATTCCCCATTATCCACAAAAACACACATGGGGTTTGGGGCCAATATGGCCGCTTCAGGGCTTGACATGACATCAGGCACATGACTGTCACATGACACTACATCCAA
This sequence comes from Alosa alosa, assembly GCF_017589495.1. Taxonomy (NCBI): domain Eukaryota; kingdom Metazoa; phylum Chordata; class Actinopteri; order Clupeiformes; family Clupeidae; genus Alosa; species Alosa alosa. Next base: position 25,837,986 of record NC_063189.1, on the reverse strand, counting down.
TATGGATGCCAAGGGCATTGTTTGACACCAGACACATGACTGTCACATGACTTTACATCCAATATGGCTGCCCAGGGGTTTGACACCAGTCACATGACTGTCACATGACTCACAAAACAATAACAATAACAAACAACACGTGGTGACAACCACATGGCTAATTTGCATAAAAAGGAGGCGTGGTTATGACGTGATTTATGACGTTTCGGGGGGGGCTTATTTTGACAGAAAGTTCAGGATAAGGACTACTGCTGTATTTTATATGAATTGTTTTTAAAGAAAATACATTATTTCATATAAGAAACAGACTCCTTTTTTCAATACCTCCCAAGCCATGTGACCTAGTGATTCCAAACCAATGCAAAATAGTTATCCTATATGGGACTCATCAGACACATCTCTTTTTATAGTCACTGTATGCACACTGTATTTTATATGAATATTTTAAAGAAAATACATTATTTCCCATTAGGAATGGTCTCCTTTTTTCAATACCTCCCAAGTCATGTGACCTAGGGACTCCAAACCAATGCAGAATAGTTATCTTATATGGGACTCATCAGACACACCTCTTTTTATAGCGACTGTATGCACACTGTATTTTATATGAATATTTTAAAGAAAATACATTATTTCCCATAAGGAATGGTTTTCTTTTTTCAAAACCTTCCAAGCCATGTGACCTAAGGACTCCAAACCAATGCAGAATAGTTATCCTATATGGGACTCATCAGACACACCTATTTTTATAGCGACTGTATGCACGCTGTATTTTATTTGAATTGTTTTTAAAGAAAATACATTATTTCATATAAGAAACAGACTCCTTTTTTCAATACCTTCCAAGCCATGTGACCTAGTGATTCCAAACCAATGCAAAATAGTTATCCTATATGGGACTCATCAGACACACCTCTTTTTATGGTCACTGTATGCACACTGTATTTTATATGAATATTAAAAAAAAACATTATTTCCCATAAGGAATGGTCTCCTTTTTTCCAATACCTCCTAAGTCATGTGACCTAGTGACTCCAAACCAATGGAGAATAGTTATCCTATATGGGACTCATCAGACACACCTTTTTTCATGGTCACTGTATTTTATACTGTATTTTATATGAATATTTTAAAGAAAATACATTATTTCCCATAAGGAATGGTCTCCTTTTTTTTCCAAGTCATGTGACCTAGGGACTAGGGGCAAACAATGAGTCTGATGAGTCTCACAAAGGATAACTATTCTGCATTGGTTTGGAGTCACTAGGTCACATAATGTCAAAGCTATTGACAAAAAGACTATGAAGGTAATTCAGAAGGTACTTTATAGACGGTCCCTAAGTAGGTCGGCTGGGAGCAAGTAGACAGGTCATCTGTTTGTACATTGTCTGCAAACACGGGGTGAAACCGGCTGCATTAAAAAAAAAATTGAATATCTGTCAATATCTGAATATCAAATATCAAACTAACTTCACCTCGGTAGTTTAACTGGGTAGACAAGGGAAACGCTTAGGGTGGAACGTTCGTAATGCCAATTCTGCTGATTGAACAGAGAAGTTGTTGAGAAAGGTGTCTATTAGGTTCAGTTTCACTTGGCCCAGGCGTGCATGGACATTGAATGAGCTCACATTACTACCCCCAATTGTAGGCTATGCCTCTTTATTTGATCACACACAATTAAGAAATATTTTTTGACTAGTTTTTTTTCGCCAGCGGTTCCATAATAGTCTACCATTCATTTTGTGCCGCAAATGATCAGACGCGTGACAGAAGCATGGCATAGCCTGTAACCGGCTGATCCGCGGACTAGAAATCTCATCGGAGAGAGAACGCTGCAGATATAGAGACAGAGAAAGGCAAGCATATGCTCAGGGCACAGAACACATTTGCATGTCCAGTGTAGCCATGGGTCTGGTAAATATATAGCCTACCGAATGCAGATGGCTACGAGCTCACGCTTTGCCTGGTATAGACCCTTTCAAGAGAGTTCCATTATCAGCATTATAGTTGTCCCCACAAGACTTCCTTTTTAACATTCCATATGTTATCTTAATGCAGAGGAAGTAGATTGGGGCCCAAATAGAATGTTCAAGCATTGTTTTTGTTTACCTTGTTGAAAGGGTCTATAGACTAGAAGCTTATGTTTCAAAGATTTAGAAGCGGGGCAGGTAGCGGGGCAAAAAAGGCTAGACCTACATTGTTTCCAATAGACCATGAGCAGTTGATAATCACATACAATGATTATGAAAGGCCATGATTATGAGCCAAACAAGTATCATTTTACTACAACCAAATGATATAAAGTGTAGTCATGATACAATAACTAAAAGTTTAGGTTGGCATATTGATTGATTTTTTTTAACTTGCTCTGAACCAAAGCGTAATTTATCCATGTAAAAGGTTAGATTTAGGACTTGTTACACAGAGATCTACCCAGTCACACTCAGATTATTCAGACACTGATAACAACATTTTCTGGGTTAAGGTATGTGAAATGAATTTTGTTAATCTTGAAAAAGAGACAAACACAAAAAGAAATGACCAACAGAACACAGCTTATGCTTTGTGTCTTTATTGCTAAAAAAACAACCCAAATTCATATGAATTGCAAACAAAAAAAAAACATTTTAGGAGACACCATTTCAAGAAAGTGCCTTAGTGCTTGTATTCTAATAGCCTACTATGTGCTATAAGCAGATAATAAAATCTAGAAATCTATACTGTTGTTGTGGTTTTCAAGACACTGATTGAAGCAGCTGTACTGAGGTCTTATCAGTCAACATATTAGGGTTCTTACAAGAGGTCGTTTTGCCACTTTGGCTTGTGGTTCCTGATGTGGGCGCAGAGACTTTCAGCCAAGGTATGTGTCTGGCCAGCATTGTCCTGAAGTGATTCTGAAACTTTTCCCAACAAAAGTGTAGAAGAGAGGGACTGATGCAGCAGTAGAGGAAAGCCAGGTTCTGCGTGTGATAAAGTGGCGTGAGTCGAGGGTATCTGATGGACACCCTGTGCTGAAAGACTCCTCCAGCCCTTCAGGAGGATGGCGATGTTGTAGGGGTCCAGCAGATGAAGAAGGTGAGCACGATGACAAAGATCAGCTTCACCGCTCTGCACTTCTCTCATGCTTGGCGTGGAGAGGACCCTCATAGCAATACGCATGTAGCAGTACAGCACAATTGCTACAGGGATCAGGAAGAAGACAAAGAACTGTTGGTAGTAGCCAAACAGCTGCCACCTGGTCAATGTGTCGTGGTCATAACCATGGCTCTCACACATTACGCCATTCTCCTCGTCTGTGAGTGTATCGTGCAGGATCATCTCTTTCACGCTAGATGCCAAACTCACCAACCACACCACCACGGAGGAGCTGATGGCGTAAGCCTTCCGTCTCTGCTTTGCTGCGGTGATGGCGTGCACCACGGCCAGGTAGCGGTCAAAGGTCATGAGCGTGAGGAAGAGGATGGAGCTGTAGAATCCAATAGAGAACAGGCTGGCCACCAGCTTGCACATGGCCCGGCCGAAGATCCACTCCGAGGTGTGGTAGACGGCGTTGAAGGGGAGGCAGCAGGCAAACAGCAGGTCTGAGATGACCAGATTGAGCAGGAAGATGTTGGTGACGGTGCTGAGCTTCTCATACTTGTAGATGATGTAGAGGACCAGGCCGTTCCCCAGCACGCTGATGATGAAGTTGATGTAGAAGAATGGAGGTAGGTACTTGGCACCAAAGTCCATAACATGAGCCTTCGGACAATAACGTACAACTCCATCTGTTACATAGGTCTCATTCTCCGTACTTGAGCTAAGGTTCAAAATGTACAAGAGGTCATTTTCGAACTGCTCAAAATCTAAATCCAGATGAAAATCTTCCATGGTGGTTTTAAAGTAGCAAACAGTTGAAAAAGATATAATATTGCTTAACACAATGACAGACTCTGTAAAATACTAAATAAAAGATTTTTGATTGTACCTACTCAATGAGGATAGCTACTATGACTGTCAGACTGCGGCACAATGGTGTGTGCACACTGTGCTGTCTCTTTCACTTCTGGTGTCTTTCAGGAGCGCTGTCTATCAGAAACACATGACTGACATCCTGTTTCTATGACATCTTCTGAGGGCTGTCTCAGAGGAACAAGAAATTGGTATCTAAGAGGGGAAGGGTGAGGTTTGTGATGTCACAAATATAAATTATTGTTGATATACACAAATATTATTTCAGTAAAATAACCTTCAGGAAATGTTACAAAACTTTATGGCAACGCTTAATAAGGTGTGAGAGAGTAAGTACTGTAAGTACCTTTCTTTAACTTAAAAAATGACAGGTGGACGGGACTTCCGGTTAATTAGGTCGTGGTAAACATAGATATGGCTCTGGATATACATAGGCCTAATATGGTGCATTCATGGCACTTCGGAATGACAAGGACCGCCCCTGTGGCTACTTTGTTTTTCCCACAGCAAGTGTTCATGTGCTTTGCCGTCGGAATGTGTGACAAACACGGATGCCACAACAAAGGTTAAAACATACACTCACTAATCCTAAACAAACAACTGTTTTTGCTTAAAATAGAGTGTAAGATGCTCGTGAAAGAAAGATATGCAGCTTTCAAGTGACAAAAATGGCAAATTCACAAGTTCACATTAAAACTGTTGGACATGAAAGGCCACATGGACTACAAACGAACTACAACGTGACAACAAAAGTGATGATGATCCCCTAACTGGGCAACTCTGTTAGCAAAATCTAGCCCCAGTTTCTGACCTCTGACTCACACATTACGTGATGTGAATGACACGGAATGATGATGTTTTCACTGGGAAAAAGTTTTTTCCAAAGATAATTAATGCTTAGCAAGATGGGTCGTCCTAGTTCATGTCTATGAGGGCAAAGTGGATTTCAGTCAGAGACGGGTTCTGGTTCAGTCCCCGCCTGCACAGGGGCTTGTCACTGACGTTTGAACGCCGGAGGGTTGCCGGAGTACAAAACAAACTTGGTGTACACCTTCATTAATGTGCATCCATTGCTCAAAAAAATAAGGCTTTGACAAATTCTGGGAAATTCTTGGATTCTGCCATAGACCTCAATGTTAAAAAGGGAGCCCGATCACTGCTTAAATGGGGGATAGTGGCCCCCCCTCGTGCAGGGCGTGTACTGCTGCTACCCTATTTGCACACATTTCCAGGGACAGGAAATGGCCTCTCAGGAAATATCTTTGTAATCAACCATCTTTGGTTTTTCTGAAGCCCATGAACGCTAGGATAGAGTACTAAAGTGAAAACGTCACGTTGTCCTGGCAACCAGATTTTCTGTTCTAAACAACCGAACCAGAGATTGCTTCGCTGTGTTCTTTCTTTTAAAACGAGAATAAATCAATTTCAAAAGGTGAAAATCACTAGATCGAAACATGTGGAGGCTTTTATGTATTTTTCCGGGGTAAAGTTTGCGCTAGTATGAAAGATAAAGTTTATAACATAACAGTAAATTTGCCTAATCTGTTCTGATTACATAACGTTATTACTGTCAACCGGGGTGGCTTCGGACACTTTTTAAAAAACATTGGAATTTATTTACAAGCCTGAAAAAAAATCGGCAAGTAGGCTATGAGACTGACTGATGATTGCATTCAGGAAGCATTGCACCATGTCGATAGCGGTTTAGGCCTACACCACGTTAGTTTCAGTTTTTTAATAAAAAATGAAGAAGATCTATTCTCAATAATTGCTTCAATCATCGGAGACACAAACTGCTTATCAATTTGCAAAAAATGGATATGGATTGTCAATCAAAAGTGAAATAATCCGGGAGTCATGTCCTTTCGTTTTCTTACAGTTTGGGTCGTTGTTGCCCATAACACGCTAGCATTGTGCTAATGAATGACGTCATTGACACGTTTGAAAGGCTTTTAGAACAATTAAGTGACTTTAAAAATATAATACTCAACCAAGTGTATTTTCTTTGCCTCCCCTTTCTCGAAAACCGGAAGTTTTCGAGTGGAAGTTCTCCCCTTATTAGACATTAGTGTTAGATCTTCATGCAGATCTGTGCAGATCTGACTTGATGTGATGCATGCTGGGTTGAACACAATGGAGCTCTCCATTGTGTTCAACCCAGCATGCATCACATCAAGTCAGATCTGCACAGATCTGCATGAAGACGAACACGGCTATTCTCTGGTCGTACCTGATATAAGGTATATCTCTTCTTCTACTAAAGTAGTACGGTGTCTTGTGTAATCCCGCTGGATTTTCTTGTAAAAATTGATTTTTTGCATATTTTACATTACATTACATTACATTACATTTGGCTGACGCTTTTTTAGCCAAAGCGACTAACAACATGGTAAACAGTTTAAGTTTTAGAGCAATTCTCAACAATTTAGGACAATTTTAAAAACTTTTGTTAGTATAGAGTCTAAGGAACAAGATTTTTTTTGTCTTCAAATTTTCACGATCCATTTTCACACTTACTGTAGATGACATCATCCTTTATATAATGCATAATTAGGACTGGGACTACTATCACTTGGGGGTCAAATGTGAGAAACACTGGTAAAGAGGGTATTTTGCCTAATTTTTGGGTGCTGATTTTGAATATCATATTTACTTAGCTGATTTTTTAGTTTTAAACCTGCTAATTAGCATTTGAGGCCTAAAACTGGCCTCCATAGGCAACATAGAACGGGTGAATAGGGTACAAAATGTAACTCCTTGATATTCTTATGAAACTTTACTAGTTGATTATTTATGTAGAGACAATCTTTTTTTTGCATTACAAGTTTTCTGAAAATATATGTTTATGGATGAAATGGATGAAATTATTATCTGAATATTGGATAGTTAACATTGAATGTAGTCAGGTTCAGGTTTGTCTTCAGAACTTTTTCTGGATTCAGAGCCTTAAAAGAATGGCTTGTTCAAGCGCCAATCCTAGGTTTATCTTAGAGACGGATGCAAGCCATGCAGGATTGAGCGCAGTTCTATGGAGAGGATGGGTTACGGTGACCAATAGCCTTTGCTAGCCAGGGCTTGTGGGCAAGTGAGAGGAACATGTCAAATTATAGTGCCATGAAACTCAAACTCCTTGCAGTCAAGTGGGAAATCACGAAAAAAAAATGCGAGTATCTCCTGGGCAACAAGTTCACCGTGTACACTGACAACAATTCCCTCCAATACCTGCAGTCAGCGAAACTGGGCGCTCTGGAACAGTTCTGGGTTTCTCAGCTTGTCCTCTTTGATTACAACATGAAATATCGTCCTGGGACAGCTAATCGCAATGCCGATGCCCTTTCTAGGCTTCCCACAAGCCCCACTAACGGGGCAGCTGTGGCCTACTGGTTAGCGCTTCGGACTTGTAACTGGAGGGTTGCCGGTTCGAACCCCTTGAGCAAGGCACCTAACCCCTCACTCCTCCCCGAGCGCCGCTGTTGTTGCAGGCAGCTCACTGTGCCGGGATTAGTGTGTGCTTCACCTCACTGTGTGTGCTGAGTGTGTTTCACTAATTCATGGATTGGGATGAATGCAGAGACCAAATTTCCCACACGGGATCAAAAGAGTATATATACTTATACTATACACTAACAATGTGCGATCTGTGTCACACGGCCTGGACGTCCCCCTGCCGATTGCCATAGCCAACATGCAAGCCTCGAGTGCACCTATCCAGGACTCTTGGATGACAGAATCTTGTATGGTAGACACCATCCCTGGTCGAACCAAAAGAGACCTGAAAGTCCTGCAAGGGACTGATCCCTGTATTTCCAGATACCTGTGGTTTTGGCGACAGGGACGACCACCTACCCGTTAAGACAAGTGAAGTGAACCAAGGGAAGTCCAGCAGCAGTGGTCTCAGATACAGGAAGTGGATGGGATCTTGTACCGAGCGATCCAGGCTCCTGCTTCCAGGGATCCAGTGCTGCAGCTTTTACTGCCTAAGGTGTTGCGAGTCGAAGTGCTCACTAGCCTACACAACAACCATGGCCATCTTGGGGTGGACAGGACCACAGATTTGATATGCCAGAGGTGCTACTGGCCCCAGATGTGGCATGAGTTGCAAAAGTGGTGTTTTGAGTGTGAGCACTGTGTGGTTGCTAAAGCAAGACAACCCAAGCCAGAACCTTCTTGGGAAATCGGTTAGCCACTAAGCCTTTGTAGATAATCTCCATTGACTTTACTCTCTTGGATTGGGCTAGCACAGGACAAGAGAATGTTCTGGTAGTCATAAATGTTTTCTCAAAGTTGACCCAGGCCTTTGCCACCCCTGATCAGAGAGCTTCCACCGTAGCTTTTCGTCTTTTCGATAGAACCATCTCTCAGATTTTAACTGAGAGATGGTTCTATGTGCATGGCGTGCCAAGGAGAATCCACTCTGATCAGGGGCACAGCTTTGAGGGGGAGCTGTTGAAGCACCTCTGTGACATCTACAGCATAACAAAGAGTAGAACCACCACTTATCATCCAGAGGGGAATGGTCAATGTGAACATTTAAATAGGACACTTCATGACTTGCTCAGGACCTTACCCCCTGAAAAGAAGTGTAAATGGCCCCACTTGCTCCCTCAGCTCCTGTTCGCCTATAATACCACCATGTACCAGTTTACACAGCACTCCCCATACGAGCTGATGTTTGGTCAGAAGTTACCAGTCGACCACCTACTTGGAAATACTGGAGGTGACCACAGAAACAGTCCACCGACTGATTGGGTGGTGCAACATCAAGAGTACCTGACTTCTGTCTATGCTAGTGCTAGGAGACACTTAGAAGAGGCTATGCATATCGTGAGGCATGGTGGTCCTGACACCGTACCCATGTTACCACCTGGCACTCTAGTCTTTTTCTAGTGGGCGGTGGTAGTGTAGTGGTTAAGGAGCTGGGCCAGCGTGCAGTAGACTGATAATTGTCGGTTGGCTTCCACTATAATGCCCTTGAGCAAGGCAAGTTGCTCCGGGGACAATGTGATCCCTTGTAATATAGAGTAGAGTAGAGTGAGTGTCATAGAGTGACATAGAGTGTCTGGATGGAATTGGCACACACTATAATATAAGATGGGGAGGAGGGCCCCCTTAAGACCATGCATCGCTCCGAGCTTAAACCTGTTCCCACCAGTTAAGATTTATCCAGCCCACCAGCACTGGCTGCTCTACAGCCTCATGGGGGTATCCGGAGGAAGCCAGGCCTCAGTAACCCTGTAGTTGGAGACTCATTGAGGGTAGCCATAGTCCACACCAGGTCCACACTAGTGCTTAGCATCACAGTGACCAAGATGGTGTTAACTTTAGCCTTGACCAACTGTCCCAGGCTCATTTGGAGGGCGTACCAGATTAAAGAGAGCAAATGCACATGGTTTTGTGTCTGACCAATGTTTTCCCTTGAGTTATTTGTTTTTTGTATTAGTTCAGGCTGTGAGAGGGCCATCCGTGGTTTGTCTCTGTTTGTTTGTTTGTAACTTTTATCCGTGGTTTGTCTGTTTGTTTGTACCCAAATTCTTTTGTTTGTTAATTTTGCCTACTGCTACTTAACTACCCATGCCTATGACACATAGTGGTGTATTGTGTTGCCTGTACTATTATAGATTATTTCCAAGACAAATTTCTCTTAAGATAGACAATAGAATGACATGGCAGGTCAAGGAAAGCATCAAAAAAAGCAAAGATTAAGAAATCGTTTTTTTGACATAGGCAACAAGGGATGAGGTGTTTTTACACTTTTCAGACACTCAAAGTTTGAAAACTATGGATATTGTTTTAGAACCAACAACCTTTCTACATTATCTGTGGGTTTTGTGTGCAAAAAGTGGAATTGTCAAAAAATTAGAAGAAAATGTGAAAATCACTTTTCGGACTAGATATTGCTTATTTTAAAACATACAGATAAAAACACTAAAGATGGATCTTGAAAATTTGAAGACAAAAAAATCTTGTTCCTTAGACTCTATTTTAGCAAAATATGCAAAAAAATCAATTTTTACATGAAAATCTATTCCAGGCTATAACAATGACACCTTCAGGTCACTACCTGTCATTACAGTGCACCATTGAAACACAATTGTTATGAGTTAGCGAGCGGCGCCGGAACGAGTTTGAAAGTGGGGGTGCAAAAAAAAAAAGCTGGTTTTCGGGCTGGGCTCCCCGAGATAATTTTGAAAATTCCAGAGGCCAACTATTCACGCACGTTTTCACGTGGGATATTACGATATAAGATATTCTAATAACAGAGGCGGACAGAGTACACAGCTTCATTACTTGAGTAAAAGTACAGATACCCTTTGCTAAACTTTACTCAAGTACAAGTAAAAGTACAACAGTCAGTCAGAAGTAAAAGTACTGAAGTACTTGAGTATCAAGAGTAGCCTACATTTTCTAAATATTGAATTACAACTGCCACAGTGCTTACATTTATGTACAGAAACGTCTTACATGGAGTTATGAAACATATTAATATTAATACCTTGGAGAATGTAAAATGAATTGGAAGTCATTAACTTGTTCAGAAAATTTAAATAGTCTGGCTAGGTGGGGCCACAGGTTGGCAGGATTCCCGGGATGGACCTGCTGCGTCTTCATCCATTGTTTCGTCCATGGTTTCGTCTCTAAATCTGACCATGGAGTTGACTTTGGCGGAAAGCTGAAGGTGATTGCTGATAGGCTGTCCCAATCAGTGGCGCCTGCACAATCCAATCACGTTTGAGAGGGAAACAACAAATTCAGGGTTTCCGAGATTTTTCTTTATCCTTTTTTTTTAGAAGAAGTAACGGGTACTCACGGTTATGGATAGAAATGTAGTGGTTAATTAAATTAATTATTGAAAATCCTGTCCCACCACATCCACATCATCTTGTTTCTTGTGTCTTTTCTTGTGTCTTGTGATTTCAAAAAATAAAGCATGATTCAGCATTTTTCTGTAGCCCTACAAACGCACCTAGCGCTTAGCTTAGCAGCTATGCTAGCAACTGCTTTCCGCATTGATCAACATTGACCGTCACCGTAGTGTAGCGATGTAGTAGTGTATCCAAGATCTCTGTAGTCCTCCACACACAAGTTTCAAGAACAAATACAACTGAGGGTAGCGTAGAGCAGTAAAGCGGTTTGTAAGGTGAGTGTGGTGGTGACGATAACTGAACTGAGCATAATCGTAGCCTCGTTGGTCGTTGGTGATACGGTTGGTGCATAGACATAGGGCTAGTCCACACGTACCAAACCAATCTTTTTTTCCTCCGTCTTCCCTGGAACCGTATCAAGAATATTTGCGTCCAAACGGATCCATATCAACACGACTCAACACGTTACTTCATATCCTAGGCCTATAGGTGGCACTGTTTCTCTTACAGAAATTGACTAAAGCGTGCGCGCTGTAGGCTATACAAACAGACAGAATAGGCTAGGATGAAAATTGTTAGGGCAAGGAAACCAGAATTGCTTGTGTGGACTGATAGTGAACTGCCAACTGTAGTCAACTGTAAAACTAATAAACTTCATTTTTACGGTTTGTGAAGGATACTAAACGCTAGGTCTACCAAAGTTAGGCTATTCTGTCGCCACATTTATAATATTGCTATAATACCTTTGTTAGTAACAGTCGATACTTTTGCCTGCATCAAATCGCGCATTCGCATTTAGTGCGCATCTACCATAGGCTTAACATGAGTTACGCGTCTTTGTATGTTCATATCTTATCTGACTTCACTAGACTATGAATGCATTTATTTATGTTGTAAGACATGTAAAATAAATGAATGGCACAGCACAAATTAATTTAAACTTACACCGCACTTCCCTAATAACTTCTGACTAGTTCTCTCGAGTCACTGACGATAGCTAGAAATACATCAAGAAAACACAGGGAAAACACTGTTCAGTCTACCAAGTGATGATAAGCTATTGGCACTGCGCAGCACCAGTTGTGATATTTATTCTACTGAGTGTAATCATAGGTAATGTCATGTATGAAAACTAGTATTGTTAGGCAATACTATAAGTGTCAAGTCCAGGGCAGCTGAGGTGTGGCGATGACATAATCAATATGCAAGTATGCGGTTTAGCTGTCCAAACGAACTCGCAAGGGCTACGGTTTCAGATTTTTCCACCCTGGGACCAGGTTTCAAAAAAGTGCGGTTTCGGGCAGTGCGTTTACAGGATTTGTTTGGACGATCAGCCAAGACGAAGCAAAACCGGTGCGTTTAACCCAAAAAGCGTCTCCGTGTGGACGGGGCCATAGTGTTGCTCGTAGGATAACCCTTTTCCTGGACCAGCCACCTGGTTTGCGGGCGAAATATCCGATTGGCTGAGCATGACATAATGACCAAGAGGCCAGACTAGAACAGAAGTAATTAAAGCTGCAGCGCTGGCATCAATGCGATGCCGTGTCGGTGTTGTGGTCAACAACTGCCCTTTTTTTTTATCCCCCCGAAAAGTGGGGGTGCGTTCGCAAGATGGCCACGAGGTGCGGACATCGACCTCCATTGGCCAGCAGCGCGGATGAGACATCGAGCCTTTATTATATATATCTATGGTGGTAAAGGTGTGATTTCCAGTGAAGGCGGGACTTCCTGCGCAGTAGGCGGGATTTCCTGGTGTTGAACCAGGCATCAATTGAGTTTGACAGGTTTCTGGCCCCGGCTATTATCCAGATAGCAAAATCCTGACATTAGCTGTAATGTTTATTGATATTAACAATACTGTACTACTATACTGTGACTATACTGTCTGTGATGTAGCAGTTAGCTGTAGTAGTACTGTGATCAATTCCATGTGGATATACTGCATAGTCCTGCGTATCGTAAACTACACCGCTGGATGTTACTTTGTTTGTTACGGTGTTCTTTGAATCTTGAGACAAGGAGAATCACAATGCATCACATCTTTTTTCCAGAAGGTAAACGTTGTAAGTTTACATACACAGTGGAGACTGCATGTTGATTTGGTTTACCAGGCAATTTAATAGGCCTAACTATAACTGTAACCCCGGACATGTAACTGTAAAGGAGACTTTTTGCAGTAAGGATTTGGAACTACTCGCGGTGAGTCTACGTCCGTTCTATTTGCTGAGAGAGTTCACACACGCCATTGTTCTCTGTGTGTACATTCCACCGCGAGCCCTCCCGGACGTCGCGTGTGAAGTCATCCACGCAACTGTGGCGAGACTGCAGACACAACACACGGACGCCTTTTTTGTAATATCTGGCGATTTCAATCATGTCACACTCAACTCTACCCTGACGAACTTCCATCAGCATGTGGACTGCAGTACAAGGAAAAACAGGACCATTGATTTACTCTACACAAACGTGAAGGATGCATACTACTCCCAACCCCTCCCTCCTTTGGGCAGCCCACTGCCTCATACACCTACAGCCTGTGTACAATGTCTCCCAGTCACAACACGCACTGTCAGGATGTGGACTCCAGAGGCAGAAGAGGCTCTAAGAGACTGCTTTGAGTCCACTGACTGGCGTGTACTGCAGGACAGTGAAAACCTTGAGGAGATCACTGATTGTACAGCCGACTACCTCAATTTTTGCATGGATGTCGCAGTTCCCACCAAGACTGTGCGCTGCTTCCCAAACAATAAACCTTGGGTGACTAGCGGCATGAGAGACCTCCTGAACAGGAAGAAGAGGGCCTTCAGGGAGGGTAACACGGTGGAGCTGAGGAATATTCAGAAGGAGCTGAAGATAGCATTGAGGGCTGCTAAGGAGGCGTATGGGAGGAAAGTGGAGATGAAAATGGAGAACAACACAAGGGAGATGTGGAAGGGCATCAAAACAATGACAGGGTTTGGTGTCAAGAGTGGAAGGGCTGAGGGCAACAAGGACAGAGCAGATGAATTAAATTTGTTCTAGAACAGATTTAATTACCCATCTGCTCCTGACAACTGTATAGCTGGCACCACACCTCCTGCCTCACTGAGCTACCCTCCCCCCTCTTCCACAGCTGAAGGCACCCCATCATATGACAACTGTGAAGCTCACACCCTGCCCACCCCCCCTCTCCCTGCTCCCACCATTGAAGGCACCCCCACACCTGAGAACTGTGAAGCTCACACCCTGCACACACACCCCTCCCCCACATAGACAATCAACACTCAGCACTCACACTGGACTCCCCTCCCCCTTCTACCTCCTCTGAAATTATCTTCACTACCACCCCCACACCGGTGGAGTGTGGACCCCACTCTCAACCCACCCCCCTCCTCTGCTAACTGTACACCAACAGTCACCACCCACCATCACAGTTGATCAAGTAAGAGGAGCACTGAGACGGCTTAAGATCAAGGCTAATGGCCCTGACGGTGTCTGTGCCAGAGTCCTGTGCAGAGTCCTGTGCTAAGTCCTGTGCAGATGAGCTAGCTGAGCCATTGCAACACCTCTTCAACAAGAGCCTGCATGAGGGCAAGGTACACCTACACAGTGGAAAACCTCATCCCTCATACCAGTCCCCAAAAAGCCACACCCCAAAGAACTGAATGACTACTGACCGGTCGCCCTCACGTCACACATTATGAAGACATTTGAGCGTGTTGTACTTCTCAACATACTGAAACCCCAGGTTCGCCATGCACTGGACCCCCTACAGTTTGCTTACCAGGAGAATGTTGGAGTAGAGGATGCTATCCTCTATCTGCTGCACAGGGTGCATTCACACCTGGACAAAGGAGGCAGGGCTGTGAGAATCATGTTCTTTGATTTCTCCAGTGCCTTCAACACCATCCAGCCACTCCTGTTGAGAGACAAACTGCTGCAGATGGGAGTGGAGACGAGGCTGGTGACCTGGATTACAGACTACCTCACAGAACGGCCCCAGTTCCGTCAGACTGTGTGACCTCACATCACAGACTGTGGTCAGTTGCACCGGAGTTGTTCACCCTCTACACCACAGACTTCAACGACAATTCAGATAGCTGTCACTTGCAAAAGTTGTCAGACGACACAGCCATTGTGGGATGTATTAAAGATGGGCAGGAGGGGGAGTACAGGGGACTGGTGGAGAAATTCGTCAGGTGGTGCAGGACCAACCAGCTGCAGCTGAACACCACCAAAACCAAGGAAATGGTGGTTGATTTCTGCTGCCTGTCTCAATTGAGGGGGAGACAGTGGAGACAGTCTGCACTTACAAGTACCTGGGGGTACATCTGGAGAATAAACTTGACAGGTCTGCTAACTCACAAGCACTCTACAAGAAGGGTCAGAGCAGGCTTTTACTTTCTGAGGAAGCTGAGATCCTTCAAATGTATGCAACAGACTCCTGCAGATGTTCTACCAGTCTGTCATGGCCAGTGTGCTTTCCTATGCTGTGGCATGCTGGGGAGGCAGCATTAGGAAGAGAGATGCTGGACGCCTTGACAGGCTGGTGAGGAAAGCTGGGTCTGTTGTTGGCACAGAACTGGAGACTCTCACTACCACTGCTGAGAAGAGGACACTGAGCAGACTTGACTCTATAATGGACAATTACAATCACCCCTGCACCCAGTCTTTGACAACCAGAGAAGCGATTCAGCTACAGATTCCGTGCCATCCCATGCAAGACAGACAGGCTACGGAGGTCCTTTGTCCCCAGGGCCATCCAGTTGTTCAACACCACACAGAAGGACACCCAGAAAGAGATCATCATAGGTGACTGGACTGCATAATCAACCTTCCCACACCTGCACACTCATCTGCACATAGTGACACTTTGAGACACCTGACACTTGAACACTTTTTCCAGTTATTGACTCTTTTTAGCTGCTCTTGCTATGTACCACTCAGCTTGCTATGTACCACTCAGCTAAATAACCACTATTTTCTTCTCATCACAACCACAGCTGTGTGTGTGTGTGTTGTGTGTGTGTGTGTGTGTGTGTGTGTGTGTGTGTGTGTGTGTGTATGTGTGAGAGATTTGACTTTGGCTAGATGTATGTAAGCGTGTGCTGTATGGTGAACATATGTGCAATGATGAGTGTAATGTCTTTGTGTTTTTCTATTCTGTATTTATGTATGTATGGTACTGGACACCTTAATTTCCCTCGGGATAAATAAATTATACTCTACTCTACTCTACTCTACACTCTATTTGATCATGTGTTTGGATCATCCGCATGATGAACTTTTGTTGGCTTCATAAAATATCAACATCCCATGTTGCTTTTAGAGTATTGTACCATTGGCCCAAGCAGTGTGAAATACATCTAAAATAAATTAATAAAAGTAAAATAGCATAATCTTAAAAGCTGAGACCTTTTATTGTGCATATTGAACTCATCTCACACTTTTGACAATTTAAATATTTTATGTGGCAATCCAATATCTGGAAGTCTGATCTCACTACGAGTTGGTGTTCACAATTTGGTCCCCCTCACTTTGAAAATATCTCCTGTGCCCCTGTCTGCTACAATATAGCACCCATGTAGCCTTTACTTCCCCCTTTAAACATAAATTATGACTATCAACTGGTCTTGTATTTCAGAACCACTCAAATGAACTGACTTTCCCACTCAAAGGAAAAAATAGGCGTCCATTTTATTCTATAGCTGGGTCGCAGTTGGGTGTGCTAAAAGGCAATAACCCCTTAAATTATGACTTCTGGCAAGTTTTGTGCAAATAAATGATAGATTGAGACTTATAATATAACCATCAACATATTTAAGGCATCTTGCTGTGAAAAAAGATGGCAATTACAAAGCATGACACATAGCATGACCTGTGTTAGATTAGATTAGATTAGATTCAATTGTATTGTCATTTAGCAGAGTGCAGGTACAGAGCCAATGAAATGCAGTTGACGTCCAACTATAGAAGAGCAAAGAAGCATTAAATACCAATTGCAGGTTGAGTACGGTATTCTGCACAGTTGTGTAGACAATAGAGATTAATCATGTATATAGTTGGATAAATACAGGTTTTCCAGATGAAATGTCTAGCCTACAGAGATAAGTAGAGTATATGTATTGATTGTATACAGTATATGAAGTGATTCCATGCCCCCTTGAAAAAAGTATTTGGTCTGATTATAGTTACGTGTTTTTTGTAATCTGATTACGTAATCCAGATTACTTGTAATCAGTTACTACCCAACCCTGATGGTACCAGATTAGTAAACAGAATGTGCCTTTGGAACATTAGATGAATGGTTGCTGATAATGGACATCTGTATTATGTAGATATTGCATTAAAGATCAGCCATTTCTTTCTACAACATTAATGATGAAAAGTGATTCCAAACTTTTGAACAGTAGTGTATTTTTTATACATTTTGAACAGTAGTGTATTTTTTTTAGGATAGGGGTTGCATGTGTTTGCGGAATATATTTATGTTCTGTATGTAAATGCATTTGTTTGTGTTTATGTCAGGTGGAGCAAACTATGGGCAAGGTGTTTCAGAACAAAAATGGATAGAGGAGAAAGGCTGGCTGAGGAGAGACTAATTGAGGCTCATCATTCTTCTAGCCAATATTGTCTGTTCGAACCTTCTGCTTGAATGAAGCTGGAGTGAAGCACCAAAGAATTGCAACACCATGACAGTTAACATCTTCCTTAAACAGAGTCTTCAGCTGCTTGTTCAGTGGTTAGCTTCAGATCAGTAGCAGATCACCACTACTGGCCAATAGATGGCTCCTGTCACCTCTTTTCTGTGTCTATACAGGACACTGTGTGTGCGTATGAATAGGAAACCCATGAATACAAATAATTAGGACTACTTTCAGAGATTCTATGTTTATGTTTTGAATGAAAGAAAAGACAGAAGTGTAAGTTAGCAAACCTAGGTATTATTGTCAATGAATATAAAGCATACAGTAATTTCTAGTGTATTAGCCGCATTGTGTATAAGCCTCAGGACAGTGTTTATGCAAGTTAAAAGAAACAAAACCATATTAATACCATGTGAACTGCAGCTGCACCTCATACTGTAGCTGAAGAAATTTTGCAAAATCGGTCTATAAGCTGCGACTAATAGTTCGGAAATGATGGTGTTGTCAGCATCTGGACAAGTATATTTCTTAATGCTTCACTTCTACATGTTATTGTTAATGTTTTCTCAATCTGATGGTAATTGTGTGTTTTCTGCTGTCACCGTATGAGAGGAAACAACCACAGAAGTCCTAATTTTCCCTAGAGTCTTTAGTCATTTAATTCATTTTCTGACGAATTTCACATTTAAAGAAATCAAAGATATTCTTTTAAATACTCATCATTTGTCTGATTTGAGATTTTCATATAAAGATACAACACTAAAAACAAAGAATGCTTATTTAAGCCATAATGACAAGAGACACTCTTCAAGTCATAGTCACACTACTTAAGCCATGTGTCATGAGCTCTCTCTCTGCCTGGTAACACACGCTGATTGAAGTCTGATGACCTCCACCTGTTCCTGCTCTGCTCTGCTCTGCCTCACCCTCGTTAACCTACCAGCTGCACTGCATTCACCACTCATCATGCCCTGTATATAAAGCCTTGCTTTTCAGTCCACACTTGTCAGATCGCCTGCAACCAGCACCAGTTACCGCCTGTTTTGGAAAACGCCTCTGACTCTTTGCCTGTGATCCCGGACCCGGCCGACTACTTCTGTGTTCTCCAGCCCGGTAATCTTGACCTGCCTTCCGCCTCTTCTTCTTAATACCGCCTAATCCTTGACTGCACTGCCGCCGTTTCAATTGCTGTTGTGTGTGTGTTTCCCCCAGGACTTCCCGGATCATCCAGCTCCTGCCATCGCTGTTCGGCTACTGGGGGAACACACACACGCAGACTCTTGAAACCCCTGAAACCCCCTTAACCCCCAACCCTTAAATAAACTTTCGAACGTGACGCTTTTGTGGTCCTCGTCCTTTTTGGTGTCTGACACCATGGCCCTCCACCATTCAAATTGTGCAAAATAAAACAAATTGTTTGAACAAGGAAAAATCATGTTTGAAAAAATACAAAGCCAGTGAATATATTAAATTTATTCATCCAATATCTATGGTACTTTATGCAAAGCAAGCTAACTATTACTTCAAGATAGGGAATTCATTAAATCTTGCAAAAAAAGTAAAAAATAATGACTAAATGACAAATACTGAATGACTTTTTTTCAAATTACTAAATTCTGTCAGTTCCTAACGCAAATGGAAAACCAGTCTTTCAAAGACATTACCCGTCATCACATTTGCATCCTGTGCACTCTATTGAGAAATTCTGCTCTGTTCTCAGGCTTAGTGCAGA